>NC_030679.2:73628558-73930344 GCF_000004195.4 Xenopus tropicalis | reverse complement strand
CCCTACAGTGATCACCAAGCAGGAAGGATCATTACATGGGGTACAGCACAGTATGCCAGGTCCATTGAAATTCCTTTGTTTGGGGGATCTAGTGCCAACGTAGATCATGGAGCTTCGCACAGGTGTTTTTCCTACAGCCAGGTTATGTTTGTGCCTGGTAAGACAGAGAATTTACCTCAGCATTTGCAATTTGTGATTGTGGGCAACAAAGTGACTCAGGGTCCAATTTTTTCTGTGGTGGATCCAGAGATAATCAACACTGGGGACATTATTACTGGGAAGACTTTGTCCTTAAAGGGCATGGGTGGGAGCCACCCAAAAGTGCCTGTGGCCAAGGTTTACTTGGATTGGGGTGTGGGGAGAGGTCTGAGGGAAGTAGGAGTGTGCAATGAAATTCCTCTTGATGTATTGTTGGGGAATGATTTGGGAAATATGCTTTTGTGCCCAATGACTGATTCAGCTGAGTTGGAGTCTGACTCGCCTCAATCAGTAACTGCCATCGGTAAAGTACAAAGATAGCTGAGAGAGAGGAGTGGGAGACAGGAAAGAGTGTCAAATACTGCCTGAACCAGTAGTGTCCCAAGGTGGGGATAAGGAGGGAAACAGGGGGGAGAGGTTTCCCCTAGGTGTCTCCCTGCTCAAGTGAGGTAGTGTACCTGCAGTAAGGGACTTCCAGCTTGGAATCCCTGATCCTGTACCAAACTGTCAAAGTCTTGAGTGGGAGTCATGAAATAGGCCAAACTCAGGAGTCATTGCAGGAGTCTTAGTAGATAGTGCCACTCAGATAGGGTTCAGTGATTGTAGCTGGTGGGCCAGGTATAGCACCAGTACTAGAACCAGTACTGAAAGGGGGATAGATAGTCAGGGAAGGAAGGATTGCTGACAGTACCAGTACCAGCTGTCCCCAAGGCAGCTGGCAACTAGATAGTATGTGGGTAGAGCCCATTAGTTTATGCCAGTCAGTGGAGACCAAGTAGGAATAAACTGGGTGGAGCAGTGGCCAAGTCTAGGCCCAGGGGATGGGGGACTAGGCAGGAGGGCCCCACAGGCACAAAAGAGGTGGGCAGTTACAGTTTGCAACCTAGTTCCCAAACCAGCACTCTATGCAATCACCTTAAAAAGAACAAGTGTGTGAGAAGTGTACCGAGATTTAACCACTCCAGTCCTTTGGATCATGCTGATAAAGATTCAAAGGAAAGAGATTCTAGGCCGGGAGGTAAAATAATTCCTCATATTAAGGATGAATTTGGTATTGACTTGGATCTGTATAATGGATTAATGTGTGCCAAAGTTATTATCAGCCCGTGGGCCTTGCAAACTTGCACTCTTTTGAAGGGGGAGGTGTCATGCCAGAGCAGTATTGCTTTGGCATTGTAAAGGGTTAAAGGAACAGTAACACCAAAAAATGAAAGTCTTTAAAAGTAATTACAATATAATGTACTGTTGCCCTGCATTGCTACAGCTGGTGTGTTTGCCTCAGAAAGACTACTATAGTTTATATAAGTTAACTGCTGTGTAGCCATGGGGGCAGCCATTCAAAGGAGAAAAGGCACAGGTTACTTAGCAGATAACAGATAAACCCCCATTATATGGGGCTTATCTACTAGTTATCTGCTATGTAACCTGTGCCTTTTCTCCTTTTTTCCAGCTTGAATGGCTGCCCCCATGGCTACACAGCAGCTTATTTATATAGTAGCTTTTCTGTAGCAAAAACAACAGTTTTTTGCAGAGCAACAGCACATTATATTTTCATTACTTTAAAATACTTAAATACACAAAAAGAGGTTGTGGGAGCACTCCAAGGCTAAATAAAGTATACAAATACAATGGAAGTGCAACTGATCTGGCCAAATTAACTACAAACATACAAAAAGAAAAAAGGATTGATCAATGCACATTCCCTGGTCCCCTGTTTCATAAGTAAATTGTCTGTTAGTTTCATGCTAGTGCATACAGTATATTGACAAAAATACTTACATTTTTTGATGTTACTGTTCCTTTAACACTGGAAATATTTGGTTTTAGGTCCACAAAGAGAGGAGACCATGTATTAGACACTTCTACAGGAGGGCATACCTACTTCTTGAATCCAGTACAGCAGAATATTATCAGTACAAATTGGCAGGTAAAGCTTGCCAAGATCACATAGAAATCAATGGCAGATATCCCTTCCCTTCTCTGGAGAATCCTTATTTTTTTTTAGAGGTTTCAGGTTTGTGTGATAATTTGAAACAGTCACAGTTTTCATGTGATAAGTCTAAAAATTCTGAATTTTCACAACTTTTCCCACACTGACTTTTTTAGTAGATGACAGACATTCATGGAAATGAGTTTATTCGAATTTTAAAATGAAAAAAAAAAAGTTAGTTGTAGTAAATCTGTAAAATAATATTATAAGCACCATTATATTTCAGAGGCATGTAAGGAATGAAAAAGGAAAAAAAAATGCACACACAAAAAAATCATATATAATTACTGTCCTTTGATTTAAAGGAGAACTAAAACTTAACCAAAGGATAAGGCTAGATATGTTATACATTATATTTTCAGCTTCTGTACCAGCCCAAGGCAAACACAGCCCCTTTACCAGGGAAGATCTGTGCCTCCAAAGATGCCCCAGTAGCTCCCTATCTTCTTTTCTGCTGATTCACTGCAGGTGCTCTGTGCTACTGTCAGTTACTGAGCTTAGGGACCGACTGTATATACTGTATATACAGAATATAAATGCCATGATATATATAACAGATTAGTAATTTATTCAGATTAAAATTATGCAATAGATCGGAAACAAATGCAATTAACATCAGAACTTAATAATCAGCCCTGTAACATCAGCTTATACTACAGGCCAACCTCATTTTCTGCTTGATAATTTGCGACTGCCCTTTACGCTGAACTTCCCAACAGTTGCCTAGAGCACACTAAGCACGTTGCAGACAACTGTAAAAGCCTGGATCATTTACGCTGAAATTTTATGCTGGTGCAGTAAGTTCAGTATATAAAATATGACATTTTTAGCCATATTCATTTTTAGGGTTTAGTTCTCCTTTAATAGATTGAAGAAGTATGGGGAGATATTTAAGAAAACAGTTATATGTTAAAGGAACAGTAACACCAAAAAATGAAAGTGTTTTAAAGTAATTAAAATATAATTTACTGTTACCCAGCACTGGTAAAACTAGTGTGTTTGCTCCAGGAACACTACTATAGTTTATATAAATAAGCTAATGTGTAGCCATAGGGGCAGCCATTGAAGCTGGAAAAAAGGAGAAAAGGCACAAGTTATATAGCAGATAACAGATAAGACACCATTGTATTCTACAGGGTTTATCTGTTATCTGCTATGTAACCTGTGCCTTTTCTCCTTTCGAATGGCTGCCCCCATGGCTACACACCAGGGTTTTTATATGAACTCTAGTAATGTTTCTGAAGCAAACACACAACTTTTACCAGTTCAGGGCAGCAGTATAATATAGTTTAATTTCTTAAATCATTTTCATTTTTTGGTGTTACTGTTCCTTTAAGCCTGGGATGACAGTTTCCCTCTAAACAAACAGAACACAAAAATATACGCGTAAAACTTTTTTGAAGTTTTTAAACAAGCAATACTCAGTATTATCTCTTTATTACAAACTGTTTAGGCCATTTTTGAGTGTATAATGTCCTGGAGTTTGTAGTCTTATTATTCATGGGCACAATAGCATGCCATGAATAATACAATTCAGCTCTCAAATCCCACAGCAGGACCCAGCTTTTCTTACCTTATGTGGAAGCTTAAGTTGTACAGAAGGCAGGGAGTCTTCTCGTTCCTTGATTTGGCAAATCTAACAGAATAACAACTGCTTTCACAGTGAGACTAGAAGATTAAAAATGCTTTAAGATGATGGAAGTTTTGTGGTTCAAGGACTTTTTTGATGTAAACAAATTCTGATTCGAAACCAACACATTTGACAGCTGAAATCTTAAAGCTTATTTTGCATTTTTATTGAATGGTAAGAACAAGACAAATGAACTATGCTTTCATTTGCATGTTGTGAGGGGTTGATGAACATTTTTAGTGCCTTAGTTTTTTAGGGTTCAGCTATGTATCCTCTCTGTATTAGATTTATAAGAGTCTATATGGATAGATCTAAAAAAGTTTTGAGTAAAAAACAAAGATTTGCAGTACATGTGTACAAATTCAATCTTTTGTAATTAGTTGGGCATTTTTGCATTGAAATTTTGCTAACATGCATTGGAGTCAATGAGGAGCAAAATAACATTGTGGTTAAGGCATTTTTAGCTCTGCAGTAGCATATACATTGTCCTATGTTGTTCTATTTTGCTACAACTGATAGTGTTAAATAAGTATAGTTGCTCAGGCCAGAAATACTTTAAATCAGGTTGACCAGGTTTGGCACTTTTTGCAGGATTTCAATCAGGGATGCACCGAATCCAGGATTCCATTCGGCCTTTTTTGGCAGGGTTCTGAATCCTAATTAGCATAAATAAGCATATGCTAATTAGGATTTGGAAGGGTTAAATGTTAGGGGAGGAAAGTGTTTTTGCTGTGCGTGCACCAATTTTTACCCCTTCCGGATCCTAACTAACATATGCTAATTAGGTGTCTGATTCGGTTCGGTATTTGGACGAATCCCTCTGGATGGATTCGGGGGTTTGGCCAAACCCAAAAACTGGGTTCAGTGCATCGGTGCTGAGTGTTCAGCTCAGCATTAAAGCAATGGTTTTTGTTAGCTGTCCTATTTTATTATACCCGTGTAATCTTTTTAATAACTGTCCTATATTTTTTTTTTTTAAAAAAAAAGGTATTCGGGGGCATACCTATTTATTTTTTAATTAGGACAGGTGTTTATTTGTGTTTTGTTTTATATACAGCATTTGACTGCATCTGTGGCATCAGGAGCAAAGCTGTTTGTAGATTGAAAAAGAAGGGCTTAAAAGGTGTTAGTGTGTGTATGTGAAAGAGATAGTAATTCTACGGTCAACTGGGACAGGGAGTGATGTGGATTGTGTATAATCTCCATCTCCTGTGGGATATGTAGGTACAACAAAGGATTATAATAATGTCCCATGTTAGCCTGCAGTACCTTTTTTTTCTTACTCATTTCTGTACCATTTCAAATATCATAGTTACATTGGGTTGAAAAAAAGACCATCTAGTTCAACCCTTCCAAGTGAACCCAGCACAGACAAACGTATACTTACCTATCTATACACTCACATGTCCTTTTGCAAGCACCTTTTTCTCAACCTTCACAATCTAACCTCATAGTTTAAATCTTCCATCCCCTTTACTAGTTTAGTTGGACGTCTCTGCACTCTCTCCAGCTCATTAATATCCTTCTTAAGGACTGGAGCCCAAAACTGCACCGCATACTTAAGGTCAGGGGCGGGACAAGCCGACCGGGCGCCCTAGGCAACCCGGTCGGCTAACTCCGCCCACCTCCCCGCCCCCCCAGAACGGCGCATGCGCGCCAAAGCACAGGAGGTGGTGCAGGGGGGGGGGCAGGGCGATTAGATCGGTCATTGCCTCCGCCGCTAATGACAAACGGCGGAGGCAATGACAAAGTAGCACTAGGGGTAGGCAGGAGAGGCTACTGCCTGGCGCCCCTCAATCGTTGTGCCCTAGGCAGCTGCCTCTTCTGCCTACCCCTAGTTCCGGCCCTGCTTAAGGTGAGGCCTTACCTGGGACCTATAAAGAGGCAAAATTATGTTTTCATCCCTTGAGTCAATGCCCTTTTTTATGAAAGACAGCACTTTATTTACTTTAGTAGCTACAGAATGACATATCATTTGAATATAATCACCAAGATCAAATTTCCTATGGCCTAAAGTCTATGCTTAAGTGAGTTTTCTGTGTTTAGTAATTTGTTGAAATATATGATGTTGTTTTAAATTTTACTTTTTTGTTGAGTTAAAACTATTTTGAATTATTTTTCTATTTATGGGGGTCTTAAATTAAGTAAACTTCATTAGATTTATTTATTTAAATGAGTTTACACACTTTTATTATACTTTAGTCCTGGCGTCTTAATTTTTTTTCCCTTTATGATTGTGAATTTTTACCATTGCAGACTTAATTAAGCTACCTTTAACATACCTGAATATAAACCACTATTGATGTTTTGTAAATAACCAAAATAATGTATTAATTATTTTATGTTGCAGACACCTATATTGTATAGATTAACCATCTGAAACAGCAAAATAACATAGGGAATTTAAAATATGTTTTAGCTAACTTATGAAACATTTATAAAAGTATAAAACCTTGCAAAGTGGGAATCAGTGGTTCCCAAAACTGTGTGGGCCCCAAACTGAAAAAAACCCACTGAATATAAATAATATAGAGAGATTTTGTTAGATTGTGTGTTGATATGGCTGTGTTACATGACATTTTGTCTTCACTAGTACAATAAAGGAGAACCATAGTAGTCAAAATGCCCTTAATTTGTTGTCGAAGCTTTTGAAAGAATAGCATGGGAACACTCTGTCTATAGCAGACTCTGTCTGGTAACAAGCAGACACCTTTTATAAAAAGAGAATTGAGCATTTCTGTGGGGTGCCCATCTGTCACTGCCAGTGACTGTGTGTTTTCTAGCAAGAAATGCTTTTAGGTGATGAAGGGTTACCTCAAGTGTTTTTATGCATATTGTGGGTGATTTAAAAAAGACAGTGAACCAATAGCCCAACAATGTTGTGCTATTGATGATTCTAAAGGTGGCCATATACTCTCAAATTTTACTCTTTTTCTGAGATGCCACAGATATTGGTCATACATTTAAATGCAACAATCTAAAACTAACATTCAGACTGAAATTGTAGGATAAAGCCTTAAAAATAACAAATCTGAGAATGTTCTGAACATGAAATATTTGGCAGATACCAATCGTATGAAAGCAACAGTCAGCAACAGTATATCCCCCTTGTAAGCAAGGAGAGGCATCGCAAAGCAAAACCTTTATGGCTGAATAAAAGTGTTAGTGTCGAGGTTGTTAAGAAAAAACGTGCTTTTAAAGCATTCAAGTTAGCTGGGACAGCAGAAACTTTCATCAGGTACAAGGAAGCAAATAAAGCATGCAAAAAAGCTATCAGGCAAGCTAAAATAGAGATGGAAAGGGATATTGCAGCTAGGAGTAAAAATAATCCAAAATTATTTTTTAATTATGTGAATAGTAAAAAAATGAAGCAAGAAGGGGTGGGAACCTTATTATCGGGGGGGGGGGGGGGTAAGTTGGTTGATGAGAATGGGGGAAAAAGCAGAAATTTTGAACTTTTATTTTTTATCTGTCTATACATCTGAGGAGCCAGCTTATGAAGGCTTCCCTTTTAATATGCCCAGTTCTAGTAATTTAGCTACTGACGCATGGGTCACTATGGAGGAAATTCAAAAGAGACTTGAACATGTAAAGGTAAACAAAGGTCCAGGACCGGATGGAATTCATCCCAGGGTATTAAATGGGCTGAGCGCTGTGATTGCCAAGCCTCTTCACATAATTTTTCAGGATTCGTTGAGGTCTGGCATGGTGCCGAGAGACTGGCGAATTGCTAATGTGGTGCCGTTATTTAAAAAGGGATCCCGTTCTCAGCCTGAAAACTATAGGCCTGTTAGTCTGACATCAGTAGTAGGAAAACTTTTGGAAGGGGTAATAAGCGAAAGGGTATTTGAATACATTGCAGTTCACAATACTATAAGTTTGTGCCAGCATGGTTTTATGCGTAACAGATCTTGCCAGACTAATTTAGTCGCTTTTTATGAGGAGGTGAGCAGGAACCTTGATGCTGGAATGGCAGTGGATGTCCTCTACTTGGACTTTGCTAAAGCATTTGATACAGTACCTCACAGAAGGTTAATAATCAAATTGAGGAATATTGGCCTAGAACATAATATTTGTAATTGGATAGAGAACTAGCTGAAGGATAGATTACAAAGAGTGGTGGTAAATGGAACATTTTCTAATTGGACCAGTGTGGTTAGTAGAGTACCGCAGGGGTCAGCCCTTGGTCCTTTGCTTTTTAACTTGTTTATTAATGACCTGGAGGTGGGCATAGACAGTTCTGTTTTCTATTTTTGCTGATGACACTAAATTGTGCAAAACTATAAGTTCCATGCAGGATGGTGCCGCTTTGCAGAGCAATTTAAAAAAATTGGAAAACTGGGCAGCAAACTGGAAAATGAGGTTCAGTGTTGACAAGTGCAAAGTTATACACTTTGGTAGAAATACTATAAATGCGAACTATCTACTGAATGGTAGTTTGTTGGGGGTATCCTTAAAGGAGATGGCAAGCCAAAATTTATAAATGGTACTATTGAATAGAGCTACAATTGATAAAGAAAAACGCCACACTTTTGGCTCAATTACAGCAACAAAAACGTATAAAAACTTACTTCAAAGTTTGAGCTCCGTGCAAAGAATGGCGCGGCCATCTTGGAAGTGGTATGCCCACTTCCTTTCCTTCACTCTCTACACTGCGCATGCGCCGCCTGGATCGCTTCTATATAGAGCGCGTCACCATAGCAACCGGACGCTTTGCTTATGGTGTGCGCTCATAGGGGCCGCTCTGAGGGTGACGAGGGGGAGCGCACCTGCTTGTGCACGCCCACTGCTGTACTACATTGCGCATGCGCCGCCTCTATCTTCGAGTCCTCAAGTCTGCAAATGAGCGATGCATCCTGGGACCTTTATTTACACAGCTCGGTGGTTTTTTGTGCGGTTTGCCTGCAGTACATCTAAACGTTAAGTATATGGGGAGACTTAAGGGCAGCATTGACACAATAGATGGTAAGCCTGCATTTTAAGATTACATGTTATGTAGCCTTTCCTTCTCCTTTAATGGAGAAGGATCTAGGGGTTTTTGTAGATAACAAGTTGTCTAATTCCAGGCAGTGTCATTCTGTGGCTACTAAAGCAAATAAAGTGCTGTCTTGTATAAAAAAGGGCATTGACTCAAGGGATGAGAACATAATTTTGCCCCTTTATAGGTCCCTGGTAAGGCCTCACCTTGAGTATGCAGTGCAGTTTTGGGCTCCAGTCCTTAAAGGGGAAGGAAAGGCTAAGTCACTTGGGGTTGCTAAAATGTTAAGCACCCCCAAGTGACTTGAACCGCTTACCTCGTATCCCGGGCTGGTGCCCCTGTTAGGAGAAAACCGCACCAGCCCAGGGCACCTGGGGCGATGTGCTTCCTCCTTCCGCCTTCGTTTCGCTGCAACTCCGAGTCCGGCGCATGCGCAGTAGAGTGAAAAAGCCGACTTCTCTGTTACAGTTCGGCTTTTCACTCTACTGCACATGCGCGCGCAGTGAAGAATGAAGCGATCGCTGCTACCCCAGGCTGGTGCTGTTCTCTCCATACAGGGGCACCAGCCCGGGGTAGAAGGTAAGCGATTCAAGTCACTTGGGGGTGCCTAACATTTTGGCACCCCCAAGTGACTTAGCTTTTCCTTTAAGAAGGATATTAATGAGCTGGAGAGAGTGCAGAGATGTGCAACTAAACTGGTTAAGGGGATGGAAGATTTAAACTATGAGGTTAGACTGTCGAGGTTGGGGTTGTTTTCTCTGGAAAAGAGGCGCTTGCGAGGGGACATGATTACTCTGTACAAGTACATTAGAGGGGATTATAGGCAGATAGGGGTTGTTCTTTTTTCCCATAAAAACAATCAACGCACCAGAGTTCACCCCTTTAGATTAGAGGAATGGAGCTTCCATTTGAAGCAGCGTAGGTGGTTTTTCACGGTGAGGGCAGTGAGGTTGTGAAATGCCCTTCCTAGAGATGTTGTAATGGCAGATTCTGTTAATGCCTTTAGGAGGGGCCTTGATGAGTTCTTGAACAATCAGAATATTGTGATACTAACATCTACAATTAGTATTAGTGGTTGTATATATAGTTTATGTATGTGAGTGTATAGATTGGTAGGTGTGGGTTGTGTGTGCTGGGTTTACTTGGATGGGTTAAACTTGATGGGCTCTGGTCTTTTTTCAACCCTATGTAACTATGTAACTTCCTGTAAATGCATTGTACTATCAGATACACAATACATGCACAGATTTTATCGTTATCCCACCGAAATTTTCTAACCCGGCCAATCGACTAAATGACCTATAGCCATGGTACGAAAACTATGGGGACGATAATTCTGAGCCCACATATGATCAGAAAATTTTTCAAAACATATCTGTGCGTGTAGGTGGCTTTTTCACCACCTAAAATTTTAGCACTTCTTAAACTGGAGGAAGAATAGAGAAAAAATTACTGAATATAATTAATATAGAGAGATTTTGTTAAGCTGGTGTCTTTATGGCTGTGTTACATGACTTTTTGTCGTACAATAAAGGAGAACCATAGCGGTCAAAATGCCCCTAATTTGTTGTCAAAGCTTTTGTAAGAATAGAATGTGAACACTCTGCCAATAGCAGACCCTGTCTGGTAACAAGCAGATACCACATATAAAAAAATGTTTGGACCATGGCTATCAGTCATTTAGTCGATTGGCCAGGTTAGAAAATTTTGGTTGGATAATGATAAAATCTGCGCATGTATTGTATATCTGACAATATCCTTGGGGGACATACAATGCTGATGTATAAATTCCCACTCCATGCCCGCTCTTAGATAGGAGAGTGGGCAGGAAGCTATACCCGAGCAGGCCTAGGGGACGAGAGAGCAGCTGGAAGGAAGGGGGCCAGGGGCTTGTAGGGATTGCTACCCTGTGCTCTACCCCTTTGAAGATTTTTTTTTTGAAGTGGGGACCAGCCCAGAGTAGTTACACCGCTGTAGTGCTACTTATGTGTGCAGCACTGTACAGCAGAATAGTAAATTAAAACAATAATGAAATACAAATAAATACACAGTACAGGTACATTAAAGAGTAAGTAATGTGTTAAAGGAAATCTGTACCCTCAGAATGAATACTTAACCAACAGATAGTTTATATTATGTATCAATAAATATTGCCATTTTACATCCTTTCCCTTGATCTACCATTTAGTGATGGGTTGTGTGCTCACTCAGAGATCGCATGGCCGGAAATAATGCAGCTCTAACTGTTTAAAGGTGGCCATACACGCACCGATATTATCGTACGAAACCTCGTTTCGTACGATAATCGGTGCGTGTATGGTATGTCAGCGAGCCGACCGATGTCGCAGGAAGCTGCTGAAATCGGTCGGCTCGTCGATCGGCCAGGTTAGAAAATTTTGATCGGGCGCCATAGAAGGCGCCTGACCAAAATTCTCCCTTCAGAGCTGAATCGGCAGAAGGAGGTAGAAATCCTATTGTTTCTACCTCCTTACCTGCCGATTCAGCCCTGAATGGTGTGTGGCGGATCTGACGATGTTTCGTGCGACCGATGGTCGTACGAAACATCGTCGGATCGCCACGTGTATGGCCAGCTTAAGGAAGAAGCGTGGAAGCAAAAGTAGTGGCCTAGCATGTATGTGTACCTTGGCTTGTTTGTGTGCACTGTGAATCCTATGATCCCAGGGGGCCGCCCTTAATTTGCAAATTGGTCAGTTCACATAAAGCAGCCCCCACTGCTGACAGTGTTTTTCATGCTGCCTGTCCACAGAATTGTTTTTCATGTAAACCCGCTTCCTCTATTTTCTAAACCATCCGCTATACCTGCTGATGTCATGTGTGCCAGGTGCCTTTTTCTGACTGCTGAGGAAAAGGAAAAGGAAAAAGAATACCGGCATTGAGAGATGCAGAGAGCTCCCTGTATACAAGTTACAAAGCATAATCATTAAACAGAGAATCAGGGGGCAACAAAGAGACCTACTTAAAGACAAACTGTCATTCATAAGAGCTGAAGATTATTATGCAAAGTGTATCCCTGATTGAAACTGATAAGGATTGCATTCCCCCTGAAAAACTGGTGGTTATGTGCAGCTCCTTTTTCATTCTTTAAAATAGGCATTTTCTTTGTGATTAGAATTAACATGACACAATTTTTTTTGGTCTGTATTTGTGTATGTATCTATATCTGTACTTGCCTGTGTTGTTTAAAGGAACAGTAACACCAAAAAATAAAAGAGCTTTAAAGTAATAAAAATATAATGCACTGTTGCCCTTCACTGGTTAAACTGGTGTGTTTGCTACAGTAACACTACTATAATTTATATAATAAGCTGCTGTGTAGCCACAGGGGCAGCCATTCAAGCTGGAAAAAAGGAGAAAAGGCACAGGTTACATAGCAGATAACAGATAAGTTCTGTAGAATACAATAGTGTTTTATCTGTTATCTGCTATGTGCCTGTGCCTTTTCTCCTTTGAATGGCTGCCCCCATACTACACAGCAACTTATTTATATAAATTATAGTAGACACACAAGTAAACACACAACTTTTACCAGTGAAGGGCAGCAGCACATTATATTTAATTATAAAATACACTTTCATTTTTTGGTGTTACTGTTCCTTTAAGAGATGTGGAAACAATGAAGCAGATATTATCCAGTAATAAAATAATATCATAAACATCTTGCATATAATTGAAAATACCATGCAAAACAGCTTTCAAGGGAAGAAATTAAAAATACCTACAGAGACCTTATAACAATTAATGCAAGTGAATATACAAGCAACAAACTTTGTTTCTCTACATGTATTTATCCCATAAATATGAAGGGCTTTGTGCTTCACCACAACTGTGACTTGGTAGTATGGGCTATCTGCTCCTTGGCTTGGTATCACTAATCACTAAGCCAGCATGTCTTTGTGGATTAAAAAATGTAATTTTTCAAATGTGTATTTGCATTTGCTGCAAAATAAAGCGAATGAAACTGTTTTCTAAATGTTTTCTTTCTCCTTTATCAGTATTCAACATGTATATGGTGCTCAACACCCTCCTTTTGATCCACAGCTTCATGGCACGTAAGTAAGCATTTTATTCTGATAAAAACTTGTTTACAATTAATAGACTAAATTAATATAAAACAATATTTGCACACTAGTCTCAAAAATATGCTATTGTTTATACCATATTTATATACGAAGAAAGTAAAAAATGCAGAAAATGCTCTCTTTTAAGCTCTTCTGCAATTTTTTTTTCAGTCTTTAATATGATCCCTTTTTCCCTTGTATATTTCTGCTCCAGGCAATGGCCACTGCAAGGATGGTGGTTTTGGGGGGTAATTGCTTTACAATCTAATCCTCCTGTATAATAAGAACTTCTAGTACTGTCATTTGACAGCACTGGGCTGTGGAGTTAAGTGCAAAAGTGCTAGTTTGCTTGTGCACCCACTAGTGCTTACTTTAAATGTATGCTAACACATTTCCCTTTGAAGTAATGTTGATTTAAGGATAAGTATTATCTTTGAAGTAGTCTTTTTGTTTAATAGACAGACTACTGGTTAAAACCAAGAGAACAGATAGAAATATTAAATAATGGTATCCCACAGAGTTAAGTACTGGACACATCAAAATAAATTATTTAAGCCCCTAATGGTGCAAAGTGTAAAACTATTCTGCCCATGCTACTTAGCAGTGGCAATTTGTACATGTCATAATTAAGCCAAAGCAGCATCTATTGTATATGAGATGCAACACTAGGTGCAAGGGAGCCCTGTACCTAACAGTCATTCAGTAGCTTGTGCCTGCACGTAGTAATGGTTTTGCCATGAAGGTCCACCATTTACTCAGTGTTCTTTTTATTTTATATTATCAGAAGTGGTAACAATATTGGAAATGCCATCTTGTGTTCCATAGCCCTAATAGAAACTGGCAAATACTGGTATTACAGGTGGTTGCTACAATGCATATTATACCTCTGCTGCCTAAAACACGCTGTTGTAAAAATAAAAAGCCACATATCTCATTGGGTTTAGACTCTGAATCAGGCCATATACTTGCAAATAATGTTACAGTGACTTCCAAGAAAAGTATTTCCACATCCTAATTACATTATGCAGTGAGATTCAGAGGTTACAGGCAAAAATGCACTAATACAGTGAAAGGTACTGGGAACTTGAGCCCCCAAACAGTTATATACAGTAAGTTAATTGATCTTGACACCCCAGGCATCCTCTTACATTTAAGAAAAAAAAAAAAAAAAAGATTATCTGAAGGCTGGTTTCAGAATCAGAATGTACAGTAGCATGATGTTTCATTGGCTCCATCTTTCATGATGCACAACACCTCTGCACCCCATGGCTGTCAGTATTCAGCAACTTAAAATTGTAGAAAAATGCAAACCCAATTTCTGCTATTTAGAATATACCTACAGTACACACATATGCCATACATAACTGCTGTAGCTCAACTTGTAGATTCACACATAAAAAGGCTTTTTATGTGTTTTTGTGCGCAAAAGTGGCTATATTTTTTTTTCTTTAAAATAAAAATATAACCACAATTATATATATATATACACTCGATGTGCCTTTGTGTCTAGTGGATGCAATGTCCTAGATGTGCCCACCGACCCCGCACGCCCTCTAAGTAGCGCTTGTCCTGTGTAATTTCGTGACTTGGTGCGTCCATGATTGGGCACTGCTCATGCAATGACGCAATTCGCCAAATGATGATTGAGAGACCACACACTGTTAGTATTTCATACTCTGTCCTTCAGGAGTTTATGTGGTCGATTCGATACTATTCTCCCTGATTTGCCTTGAGTCCTGCTGTTGTTGCTCTGTTTGTCCCTGATATGTCGTATGAAACTTATTCCCTATACTTTAATGTTTAGATACTTTTTGCAATATTCTTTCACTTGATCCATGTGTCAAAACATATATATATATATATATATATATATATACAGGCTGTTCATGCATTTTTTAATATAATCTACTATTCACAATAGATCCGGTGTTGCTGGTCTTTTTTGCAATATATATATATATATATATATATAATATTCACCAAAGAAAAGTGCCAGTGCTAGTTTTTTCTGGGTGCAAAAGGACTTGAGAAAGGAGTGTGAAGCTAAATTGTTGTGCAGGTGTGCAGGACTTTTTGGTATAATTTTATATATATTTATATATGTGTGTGTGTGTGTGTGTACATGTACGTACGCACATAACTTATAATGTAAGTAATGTGCCATTTCAAATAAAAATACAGTTTATGCTGATTAGATGTGACCTTGGAAAACAGTCAGTCATGTATAATAGAAAATTAGTGCTCAGTGAGGCAACAGAATGAGAAATATACAATAATATTTTGCTAAACTTGCTTTGGATCAACAGTTCCTGTCTCCCTGATGGTTATGGTTGGCATGTTGTTGATCACAATGACAAATTGAAAAGTCTTCAAAAGAAAAAGTCTTTGTTATTTTGGTGCTTATTATTATCAGCAACGTTTTATTAGAGTGAAGGATTGGGAAAATGTATAATTTTAATATAAATGTGCTAATGCAGAATTGCATATTATAATATGCAAAAAGAGGAGTTATACATTTATGTGTGGCCAGTATACAATATACTCTACTTATTGTTATCATTAAAAAAAAACCTTTGTCTGTGTGACAATATACAAAATACTAATGTTTACTATTATTTAGTATTATAATGCATTCATTTTTATTTACTAATATTTATTATTAGTCTATATTATTATGGTTAAGCTTATGTCCACATATGCCCACGATACAACAATATTTTTTCTACTTTGGCAACAATTTGTGCGACAAAATCGTATTTGATGCAACGAGTACGAAAGTTTCATAATTCATTCAAGCTTCTGTATCGTAACTTTCCTTTGGCCAGGTTGGAGCTGCAGAGTGCTATTGAATCCTATGGGAAGCTTCCAAAATCATGCACTGAAGGTTCAAAGTCAGAAAGTTTTTTGCTTTGTTTACGAACATTTGGATACGAAAATTTTGTAACTTTCAGATTGTACCACAATATTTTCGGATCGTAACGTTCGTAACATTTCCGCACATCAGAAATTATCGTTAAGTATACGAATATTTGCAAATCGTACTTTAACACAATAGAAATTCGTACATTGATAAGCCCCTAAGTGTGCTAAAAATCATTTAAACATTTAATAAACCCATTAGGATTGTTTTGCTACCAGTATGGATTTATGCTACCTTAGTCATGATCAAGTAAAAGGTACTGTTTTATTATTACAGAGGAAAGAAAAAACAAATACAAATTGATACCTCTAACTCTGTACTTTTAATTAAATTCTGTAATACACATATAAAAAATAAGCTAATTCTTTGCCAGTGGAAGCTGCCAAAGAAGGACTTTATAGCACACTGGCACAATAGTTAGCATTTCTGCCTTGGACTACTAAGGTCCCAGGTTCGATTTTAGCCAGGGCGCCTATTTTTAAAGAGTAATGTGTTCTGAGAATTCTGGTTTCCTCCTATGTGATTTCTTTACACAAAAATATACAGGTAGGTTTAATGGTTCCTGATAAAACTAAACAGTTTTTGTGAATGGGGTAGGCTTCACTGGGGCAGGGATTGATGTGAATGATCTATTATCTCTGTAAAGTGCTGTGGAATATGTTGACACTATATAAGTAATGAATAATAGTAACAACTTTAGCAGTATCATAAGAAAAACATATTTCACTTGAAAACTGCATGAAATATTTAGGTCAATTTAAAAAGTACTGTTTATTTTATATAATATAAGATATAATTTTTCTAATTGCATAAGGAACACAGGAACACATTTAATTCCATACCATTCTAGTCATAATTGACCATAATGTCTCATCAATATTCTGACTCACTAAACCATATAAATATTTTTTTGTGCAAAATCATTTTTTGGTAAGTTTTCCTTTATAAACTGGGGCCAAATGTAATTTACAGCTCTCTCCTATTAAAATATAAATATTTTTTTGTGCAAAATCATTTTTTGGTAAGTTTTCCTTTATAAACTGGGGCCAAATGTAATTTACAGCACTCTCTTATTTTTATACAAAATATCACTGTTGCTGCCAAGAATTATTTTATTTTAAAGCATATTTTGCAAGCTTTACAAATGTAATAGCTGGGGGCGTGGCCAGGCAATGAAACTGAGCGCACGCACTTACTGAGAGCTCCGTTCTCCCGTGCTTAAAAAGCCTGATAATAAGCCTTATCACTAGCGGTCTTCGGACCACATAAGCTCAGGCACACAGCTGGAAAAGAGAGGAGCACGAAATGGGCCGGAAAAAACGCCAAGAGCAGCACATAACAATATCCCCCTACCTCCAGAGAACCGCACCGCAAGAATCACAGGCCGCATCACAAGATGGCGCCGGATGCGAACATGACACGCAGGTTCCTCCAACGCTGGACTTCTCTCCCTCCTCATCCACTGGCAGCAGCCCCCCAGGGACACAGATACAATCAGGTCAGTCGACCATGTATACAGATACGGGAAACGCAGAAACCCAACCAGTCACAGCACAAATATTACGCGGACAGCTACAGCAACTCCGCACAGACCTCACCACTACCATCACACAGACGGTCTCCGCAGCAGTCTCACACGCTATGAGAGAGATACAAAGAGACCTAACTGACCTTGGGGAACGTACTGATAAACTAGAGACCTATACAGATGACATAGCACAACGCATAGCAAACCTAGAGGAGGAAAACACCATCCTCAGGGATGAACTGATACAAGTTAAAGACTCCTGTGAGGATCTAGAAAATAGATCCAGGAGACAAAACCTACGCATACGGGGAGTACCAGAGGAAATTGGGGCAACTGAACTAAGAGAATACATACAAGCACTATGCTCCACACTATGCCCCGGCATGGCGGCCGAGCTCTGGAGACTAGACAGAGCACACAGGTCACTAGGCCCAAGGCCCCCAACCTCAAAACCCCCACGAGACATAGTGGCCAGATTCCACTACTATGAAAGTAAAGAAGCGGTACTAACTGCCACACGGGCAGCCAAGCTAATTGAATTCCAAAGTCATAAAGTACAAATCTACAATGACATTTCACCAGTCACACTGGCAAAACGCAGGGAACTGCGGCCGGTCACATTATTATTACAGGAACACAAAATCCCATACAGATGGGGTTACCCATTTAAATTGATTGTGGCTAGACAAGGCCAAACATACATTCTGCAAAATCCCAACAACTCCCGCAAATTCTTAGCGGCACTGGGCATCCAAATGAAAAATAATTCCACACCAGAACGAAACGCACCAACTAAACCTCAACTACAGCCCATATGGAATAAAGTACCTACCACAAACCGGGGACCCAACCTCACACTAAGCCCTTCCCCACCTAGGGCTAGCTGAACTTTAGAACGATCGGTTCACATCCTGCCTCACCACAGGCTACATACCGTAACCGAAATTGGAAGCCCTAATGTGGAAACGCATCCAGAATCTTCCAAAAACCCTCTCCTCCAACCTCCCATAAAAACGGGAGAATCCGGAACGGACTCACATCGTGTCCCATACGTCAACCCGACACTCATTGCTTTTCCACTAACCCCCAACAAAAATTTGGGAGCTTATTTTGCCCCACACCAAACCCAAAACTACACCCCAACTAACTGGGTGTAGACAATTTGGTTCTTCTCTCCAATCACTCACTAAATGGACCATCATATTTGCCACAGGCAATTACCTAAAGAGTGTATACTTTTATTTTTCTTATATATATTAATGTTCTTGAAGTTACATGTTCAATTGTTTTTTACAACTATGCTTATGCAAAAAAGTTATGATTACATGGCAAAAATATTGAGCTATATATATAACTTACTTCTGCTTTACTCAACCCAGGAGATGGCATTAACTAATTACAATGACCAAATAGAAGTGACATATTCTAAAGCGCAACATCTGGTCGGGATACTTGGTTCTGCCAGGACAGGGCTAGTAGTAGGCAACTCAAAGCAAGCCACAATAAGCTTTTTTTTTAAGAGAGATCATGGCTAAGTTCGTATCTATCAATGTCAAAGGCCTGAACAGCATCCATAAACGATATTTAGCACTCAGAGAAATCAAATCCCTCAAAGCCGACATAGCTTTCCTCCAAGAGACCCATTTTAATGCAAACAAATCCCAAAAACTCGGCTCAAGGGACTACCCCACTGGATATTACGCCTCAGCCCAACAAAAAAAAGCAGGGGTAGCAATATTAATACATAAGAACTGTCCCTTGACAGTAGACCAAGTATCCCGAGACCAGAATGGTCATTATATATTGATACATGGCAAATATGCGGATGTACCTGTTGTCTTGCTTAATGTGTATGCACCTAACAAAAGACAAATCAGATTTATTAGGAAAGTTTTAGATCACTCATTAACCAACAACAGAGTATACACAATAATAGGAGGTGACTTTAACATGGTACACTCACAACTTAACGACAGATCTCAACCCTCACGAGATCAGGTAATTCACAACCAATCAAAAGAATTTAGGAAAATCACACGCCAGACAAACATATTTGACTCCTGGCACCTCACCCACCCTAAAGAACAACAATTCACATTCTACTCTGCAGTACATAAAATACATACTAGACTTGATTATTTTTTTATCTCATACTCATGTCTCAGATTGACACATCAGGCCACAATACACCCAATTACGTGGTCAGACCACGCTCCAATATCATTACAACTTGACATTACCCCCCCCACACTGAGAGAACCTCACTGGAGACTTAATGAAACTATACTTCACAACCAAGACTACCTGTTAGCTACAGAAACAGCACTCAAAGAATACTTTCAGCTCAATAAAGGAACGGTTCAATCGCCAACAACTCTATGGGAAGCCCATAAGGCTACCATTAGGGGCCACTTAATATCCCTCACTTCCAAAAAGAAAAAGGAATACATCCGATCACAACTCTCCATATAAAAACAACTACAAATTCTAGAATCTAAATACTTCTCCCATAAATCCGATCAGGTTCTGACCCAGATACTGAAACTTAGATCAGACCTAAATTCCCTTAAGCAAAAAGACGCAGAAAAAGCTATACTATGGACGAGACAGAAATATTACGAAAAAGGGGACAAACAACATACACTTCTAGCCAGAAAGCTAAGAGACCAACAAAACCAAACCAGAATCACATCCATTAGAACACATACAGGCGAACTCACTTATAATCCCGATCAAATAGGGGAACAGTTTCATGCATATTATACTAAACTCTACAACTTAGAACACAACCCCAACAACACAGACCGAGCCTTAACAGACTTCCTAGCTAAAGCCACTCTACCTAAACTGTCAGAGGACGACATAGAAAAGCTGAACACAAAGATTACACCCGAAGAAATAGCAGACGCACTAAAAAATATGCCAGGGGGGAAAGCCCCGGGCCCTGATGGGCTACCATATAAATACTATAAAACTTTCCTACATGTCCTATCCCCCCATCTAACTGAACTTTTCAATGCCTACCTTCAAGGAACCCCAATCCCCAACTCAAATTTAACTTCTTATCTTACGTTATTACATAAAGAAGGGAAAGATCCTACATTATGCACCAACTATAGACCCATAGCACTACTGAACTCAGATTTGAAGCTTTTCACAAAAATCTTAGCAAATCGGCTCACACCAATCCTCCCCAATTTAATCCACAAAGACCAAGTCGGCTTCATTCAGGGCAGACAAGCAGGCGATAATACACGAAGAGTGATAGATCTCATAGAAATTGCCAATAGAGCAAATACACCAGCAGTAATTCTAAGCTTAGATGCCGAAAAGGCATTTGATCGCCTCAGCTGGCAATTCATGTTTAAACTTCTGCAACACCTCAACTTCACAGGACCATATCTAAAGGCCCTTCAAAACTTATATAGCACCCCCTCGACATACTTGAAACTACCAGGCCAATCCCATAGACCCATATCAATTCATAATGGCACGAGACAAGGATGCCCCATGTCTCCACTCCTTTACGCCTTAAGCATTGAGCCAATGGCAGCATTAATCCGAAACAGTCAAGACGTAACAGGAATAGACATAAAATCCACACAATACAAAGTTTCCCTATATGCAGATGATATCATGCTTACCCTAACAAAACCACAAATTTCTCTGCCCAACTTGCATAAAATCCTTAAGGAATATAGCCTTCTATCAAACTACAAAATCAATCTGACTAAAACAGAAGCACTACCCCTAGATCTCACACCAAACACGACAGAAGCACTTAGGGCAAGCTTCCCATACAACTGGAAAACAGATTCCATCTCATACCTAGGCATACAAATCACTACTAAATACAACTCCCTGTACTCCCACAACTATCCACCATTGATCCGACAAATTGAACAGTTACTGAAAAAATGGTCTGACTACCCCATATCATGGTTTGGGAAAATAGCATCCATTAAGATATGTATATTACCCAAGCTTCTTTATTTATTTGAAACGCTACCAGTGGCAGTCCCAACCAAAACCCTAAAAACAATTCAATCTCTAACACATGCATACATCTGGGGAAACCGCAGACATAGAATACCAAGATCTGTATTACTGACCCCAACCCAAAGAGGAGGATTGGGAGTCCCATCTTTCCTGAAATATTATGAAGCTGCACACCTTAGACAACTACTGGCTTGGTCTCATTGGAACTCACCCACGACATGGGGTATCATAGAAAATATGGTCATAGAAAAATACCATCTAAATTCATTTATATGGTCCAATAACCCACAAACCCGACCTCCAACGACTATGCTAAGCTCTACCCGTCTCACCCTGACCATCTGGAATCAAGCTAAGCGAAAAAACACCTTGACATCCAAACACCCAGTAACCACAATATACCTTAAAAACCCAACCTTCATACCAGGAACCTCCCCTCACTTCTATCACCGATGGTCACAAACAAAAGCCTATGGAGTAAAAGACCTGACAGATCCGATCACAGGGACAATCTTACCGTTTCCCAAAATACAAGACAAAGCACCTCAAGCTAATCTCAAATTTTTTGAATACCTCCAACTGAGAAACTTTCTACAACCATTTATCTCGCACCAAAGAAACAAAGCAAACACAAGATTTGAGCTTATAGCCAAACAAGGACTACCCCAAAAAGGACTGATCTCCAGGATATACCAGCTCTTACTCACACCAACCCCGGAGCAAACACCTCAACACAAATATATGCTCCGATGGAATGAAAACAGGACATCACCCATCACGGAAGAAAATTGGACCGACATCTGGAAAAACGCCAAAAAAATGGTAACCTGCACCAGACAAAAAGAAAACATATACAAACTAATGATGCACTGGTATAATACCCCAGAAAGACTCAACACCTTCTTTCCTAATCATTCCCCGCTTTGCTGGAGGGGCTGCCAAAACATAGGATCACTGGAACATATCATTTGGTCATGCCCCATAATACAGCCATACTGGGACAACATCAGAGACCTATTGTCCCAACTAACTTGCCGTACTATACAGAAAGACTCTCTCACATTCATTTTGGGCAAACCATTCCCGGGCCTACACAAAACCTCTCAAGCCTTGATGAACCAAGTCTTAACAGCTGCTAAGCTAACCCTCACGAGCAAATGGAAATCAGCAAACCCACCTTCCTTAGCAGAAGTAATAAAGAGAGTAAACAGCAACAAAGACTTTGAATCTAGAATTGCATACATACAGAATAAAAACGCTCAATTTCTGGAGACATGGGCTATGTGGGAATTAATAAAACCAAAATGATAAATTCTACCGCAAACCAACTCGAAGACACATTCAACCCAACGAAACATCAATTAGTGCAGCCCCATTTATACAGTCAAAACCTCACGGCGACAAACATCAACAATGACCACACAGAAAGCCTCCAGGACAAAGGACCCCAAATCATTCTATCTCCCACCCCTAGGCCTGGGGAGATTCCAATGAGACCAACCTACCTATGGATGCCATCCTTTTCTATTGTAATCATTAATATGCCATGTTTATGTATACAACATTTCTTTTCATTTTTGTATTTCTTCAATAAAAATTTAAGTTACAAAAAAAAAAAAACAAATGTAATAGCTTATGTTCAGCAATCCTCAACTATGCTAATAGAGATCTTCTTATTGTAATAAATGATATTGATCCAGAAACTAGCTTGCTTAGTACTGTATTCAAGACAAATCTCATTGCCATGCTTTATCCTTTTCGCCTTACAACTCCCTTTTGGTCTATTATGTCTCTTTTTGCCTACCTATGAGTATTCATACAGGACAAGGAAAGGATACTAAAGAGTTAATCCTCATCTAGAGGTATACTTCCAGTGGTGTCATCTGTGCCCTTAAAGGAGAAGGAAAGTCAAAATCTATTAAATAGTACTACTATTGCTGTGTAAAAACGCTATATTTCTGGCTTGCCTAATGAAAGATTTACAGAGATACACATACTACAAACTACATACTAGTGAACGGCGCCGCCATCTGCCTACTGTCGCCAAGTCGCCAAGTCTGGGGAGGAGCGTTGCATTATGGGAATTCTCTACACTGCGCAGCGTTTTTTTTTTCCTGTTTGGCTTCTGATCTTCTGAACGGGTGAAGTATGGGGTGACTTAAGGGCACTATTGAGACAACTGAAGGTATGCCTGCAGCTTGAGATTAACTCTTTATTAGCCTTTCCTTCTCCTTTAAGTCTTCTCATATTCAAGCTCTTTTGTTGAAGCTGCATAGTAAAAACCCTGATAAGTTCTTTAATAGGAATTCCCATATTTCAACACTCCTGCACCAAGGCCCGGTGAACACGTGCAGTTGTGAAGACCAGAGGGTAGCACACGCACAGTATAAAGTATTCGTGAGCACGCTTGCACTGACCAGACAAGGAGCGCTCACCCACAAAGATCCAGCAAAATCCTCCCATCTTTTAGCACGCACCAATAGCAACCAATTAAAACGGTTGCTCTGGTGATCCACTAAACACAGAAGGGGCATATACACATCAGTCACCTAGCTTGTGTGCTAAATATATCTATTTGTTACAGCACACAAGAATCTCAAACATGCTCACATCTAGTAGGAGGCTGTATCTTGGCACATGTGCTTTTAGGTACGAGGCACCATGTTGATGATTTTGAAAGATCAAAGATGGGGGCCACAATGGAGAGGGAACGGAGCAAAGTTCAAAAGCACACTCTGGCAGAAGAAAGCTTTAATTAAAAAAAAAAAATCAAGTCAGTGATCTTCTACAGGCATTGGGGCACTTTGGTATATTAAAGGCTGTAGTGGAAGCCTTTTCTTTCCCTTTAAGAAGTGACTAATTTCCATTCAAACAATTATTTGCCCATTGGTTTGAAAAATTCCAGCTGGTTTGGCCTTCTGAATTGTTTCCCTCAAGAAAATTAAAACTGGGCAAGTAGACCCGAGAAAAATGTTATAAACCCAGAAAACATTTGGCTGAAGAATGAAAATGTAATTTTGACCTTTATTAAACTGACCCTCAAATTCGCCAAAAAAGTATTACTGATGATGAATATGTATGAAAAGTGTCCAGGGCACTTCTAGAAGTGAGAAAAGATGAAGGTCATTTGGATATTTTGGGGGTCCAGGCCTAAGATTGCAGTACTGATGCATTCTTTGCACTAGATGAGGTGTATTTACAATTTAAAGACGCAGATGCTGTGTGTTTAAATAGCAACAGCGCAACAAAACACTTTATATGAAAATATTTTTTCGTTTTCTGAATGAATGCTTTGAATGTTTATTATGGAAAAAGATTATTCATATTCTATGTAAAATTTGAAATGCTACTGTTTTAGTTGTACAAATGTTTTCTATAAGAAACATCCCTCAAATATGGCAGTTTTCTGAGCATATGGGTTCCATTTCTTAATGCCTTTGTGCTTTAATGCTGATAAATTGTTAAACACATGCTTTTTTCTCAATTAACACTTAAGCTAAGTGGTAACTGGAATGTAAAATGTGTTCTAAACAACACTTCTGCTATTCCAAGAAAGTAATGTTTTACTATAACAGTATTTAAAAAAGAGTTATAAATCAAATTAGGCAAAAAAGTAGCCAGCAGCAAATCTAAACTATATGAATCAGATGTCTTATGTATTTTTTCTAATGAACGTGTATGGTTAAATGTGTACTTAAATACTATATAGTTTTGCAACTAGTTACAATTATACTGTGTGTATATAATATATATATATATATATATATATATATATATTTACGTACGTGCTCAAATTGCCTTTGTAGTCAGTGTATTCTTAAATATCATGTGAATTCTTTATTCACACAATGTTCTTATTCTAAGATATTTTTTATTACATTCTGCTTAGATCATCAGTGATCTAAGGATTTGCCTTCTTCGGGCAATTATAAAGCCGAATGCAGCCCTGACACTAATGCATAAAAAAGAGCTGTTGTTATAAACCTACTTAACCTCTTATCATAAATAAGAAAATCCTGCAATAAATATATATACACAGGTCTGTGGAGGCCTTTGAAGGTTAGCAGAAAGATTTTGTTGTCATATGCTTAACAGGAAAAAATTATAAAAATTCTAGGAGGTTATTTTAGTATTGGTGGGATATAAGTAAGTGACAGACAATTGTTTTATCAAATCCAAAAATCCAATTGTTTTAGATTTACACTACTAGATGTTTTTTTTTACTTAGGTCACTTCTTTGTATGAATACATACAATTAGCAGAATTTACTCATATGAAAACATACTATTTGCAAGTATTGATATTTTGCTAGTGATAAGAATATATAATAATGACATTAAAGAACAATGTCATACCTTTCTTAACATCTGCAATAGTGTTTCCATAAATGTTGTCCTTTAAAGCAGTAACACAGTTATGTGGTTTAGATCAGTGTGGTTTAGATCAGCGATCCCAGCTCGCATAAATGCTCTCTCTTGATGTAAAATATAATAGCTTTACAACAGAGCAATAAAAAAAACACACATGAATGCTATTTTTAAAAATTTGCGAAAATTTAATGTTATTACTTCTGTTTTTTCAAAATCTTGCAAGATTTGATATTTCTTGGACCTACCATTTTTAGCTTCTAAAAAGCTTCTAATACAATGATGAAATGCTGTTTATTAAAATAACAGTATTTTGCATTGAGACATGGATATTATTTTGCCAAAATATAGGCCATTAACCAGACAACCTTCATCCTTATATTTTAGCACATTTAACACATCAGCATTTATTGTAATACGTCCAGCAGAGCAATAAATGCTTTGAGTATCCACATGTGGCTAGAAACCGGATGGAGTGCAATTAACTTCAAAGACTCCCTCTAGGCTATTGATCACAATCCTGTAAAAATATAACTGTTTTGTGAAATTGAAAAATATGAAAGGGTTTAAAACTTCAGATACAATGATGTTATTGTATTTTATATGCAGTACTTGTGCTGGTTGCCATAGCCAATGAGTGGTTACAGCAGCAGACTCCTTATGATGTCTTCATGTTTTGTCAATTATTGATACATTGCTGGTAGGAAGCAGAGAGTAGCAAAATGTTTACTCCAGTGAATACTGATTATATTTTAGATTCTGAATATGTGGCTAATTTCTGTGTTTACACTCCATTTAAAAATATATCAAAATGTTATATTTCGATTGTACTTCATTTTTATTTAAAATTAACATATCACTGTCAAACAAATAAAAGCCCATACTGTCTTCCTGAAGTAATATTTCTTTTTTGTTAAGCAAGAAACTTAGAAGTTAATCTTAAAACAGTGGTAAGACAGCTGCCAAGACATTGGTAGTGATGATACAAAGCATTTCTTTACTTTTGGTTCTAGGGTTCTAAAAGTGTTATATAATTGTACTCCAAAAGTGCTTAACACGTGGTGTAAAATGATGTACCTATTAATAAATATGTAGCATTTGTACTAATGGCAGAAATTAATGTCTGAGATTGCTGTTTACAAAAGTGCTTGGGTTAGTGTTTTGCCAGAATTTATTCCAAAAGTATACATTTTTATTTACTTGACAAAGTCTGTTAATGTTTTGCTTAGAAACTTGAATATTTAGAATGGTTGCATATTAACTCACATATCTTTAACAATGTTACTGTTAGTTTGTACATATATTTATTAGACATGGCTGGTTATATATTTGATGGCATTCTGCAGCTATTTTTTATCTTTGAAATGTTACATGAGATGCTGGTTAAATTGTGTGAGCGACATAATAAATTTAAACATAAACCATCGCATGCCTTTAATAGATAGAAATACCAGCTGAAAAACCATGCATACATTTCTCATTAGGGCTGTGCTACACAGGCTTGGCGATAATTGCAGTGGTCAAAATGCCCTTGTCCAACTGCAGCCTCATTAAATGAGAAATGCGTTGTATAAGGTGTGGGCGCTGAAGCACTTAGGAGAAGTCAGTGTTAGAAAATTATTCCTGTCTGACAGCACCAATGTCTGTAATAGGCAGAAATGGATGCGATACAGCTGCAGGTGGGTATGTGGTTTTGACAACTATGGTTGGTCCCTGAGAGGACTGTAGCAGTTAATGTACACTGTACATTTACTGTACTTTTTTTTTTTTTTTGTTACAGGTGAAGATTTAACTTAATTTTAGACTGTGGTTGGCCAGAGAACTTTGTATTTCTTATGGGAAAATTATTATTTGACTGTTTTACCTTTTAAATGCTCTTTCACATCTTTATGGTTATCCACTGTCCCACCTAAAAACTCATAATTCCTGCTATCTTACTGATTGGAATATTAATACAGAAGTTAATGTTCCAGAATAATATCTGTCTGACCATGCTAGCATTTGCCATTAGTAGTGCATTTCTCTTTTAAGTGAATGGAGAGCAGCTGCTGGTCCTCAATAGGTCCTTGAGAAACGTAGAACAAGTTTGTGCAATGTGTTCACAATAAAGTAGTGATTACTTTTACAGGATATGCCAGTCTCATTAAATAAATATATATGTATATATATTTATTATAATATATATATATATATATATATATATATATATATATATATATATATATATATATATATATATATATATATATATATAAAAATACATGCACAGAGGGAACATCATAAAAAGCCTCATTGCTTCATTTATGCAACTGAGTAGGAAGGGGAATCTTTACAGACACACAGTCTTTAAGGCTGTTCATTCTTGCTCTATGGGAAATCCAAAAATATTGTGTTTAGAAAGTCATAGATCTGTTTTTTATACCTCTATCTTATGCTGACACAATTAAAAGCAATTATAATAATATTTAGTTACTTTGGTATGTTTGTGAACATACTTGTTTTGTTTTTAGTGAATCACTAAGTACTACAGTGCCATGTTTGTAAATAGCTAAGTTGAAGGACAACTGACTAGTATGTACTTAATTTGCAGCTTGACCAAATCTGTTCTAAAGCATCCCACAACACCTGTAAAGTTGAAAAAAACCACCACCTTCCAAGAATTTGAAAGTAACACAAGCGATGCCTGGGATGTTGGAGAGGATGATGATGAGTTATTGGCAATGGCTGCTGAAAATTTAAATTCAAATGTAGTGATGGAAACAGCAAAACAAGTCATCCAGAATCACACAAAGTTACAGGAACAGAGCAAACATCAAGCTTCACAGCAGGAAGAGGAATCTTTTGTTCTTGATGAAACACAGTCTCTAAGCAGCCATGAAAATAAGATTGGTAAATCGGCCAGCGAAAGTTCAATTCCAAAGATATCTGGTATGTTCATCTATGACACAATATACTTTTACCACTTGTTAGTAAAAGTTAAAAATTAATGTTTGCATAAAAAAGGAAATTTAATTTTAAACAAAGTTTCCAATATACATACAGTATGAATGTTTAAAACTAAGTAAGCTTTATCAGAATACAGCCATAAGACTCACACTGCACTGACTTCTCTGAAAAAAGATTTCTTGTGTCTGTAATTCCTATGCCAGAGACACACAGCTTTCTGTTCTCTGCTCTTTCCTGCTCCCCCCTCCCTCAAGAATGCTAAGAACTCACTCCCCCCTTAGGAATTTGGATTTGAGCCAATCAGCAGGAAGCTGAACCATAGTCTAACTAACTGAGCATGCTCAGTTTGGTCTGCATGTTTGTGCAGGAGTGAGGCATTATGGGAACTTTCTTTACACAGCTCAGCATTTTTCTTCCTGTTTGGCTTCTGATCATCTGAACAGGTGAAATATGTGGAGACTTAAGGGCACTATTGAGACAACTGAAGGTATGTCTGCAGCTCGAGATTAACTCTTTATTAGCCTTTCCCTCTCCTTTAATGGTTTTGTAACTTGTAACTGTAATTGCAATTAAAAATGGGCATCTCTGTCCCATTCTACTCTGCAGGTTCTGTCCTTTAAAACAATATAGCAGTCAGTTGTGTATGCTACTTCACATGATTATCAGCTTCTTTGCTTTGCTGTTATCTCTCTCTTTCTTCATTTCTGTTTCAACCTTCCATATAAACCCCATTCAAATTTTTAACCACAAAGAGAGATTTAAAAGACAAAAATCCAAAATATCTATTACAATGCCACTGTAATGGACTATTGCAGGCATAGAGCACAAGACCTCTACATAGACCAAAACTCACTTTTATCATATGGATTTTCCATTATTCAACAGTGTGTAGTACTTGCTACAATAAATATATTATTAAATAACACATGATGATTATAGTCCCCATGATATTGTATTTTCAAAGTGCACTGCCAGCTGCCATTCCTGCTTTAGTAAACAGATGTTTTCTCTGTCTTCTAGAAAAGAAGGTAGAAAAATGTCAGTTTAAACGAGACGCTATAAGAATAACTGCATACAGGATGATATCATGCATATAGCAGTTCTTTGTTGATCTCTTTTAACATTGCATCATATTGTTGCGCCGCTGTATTTTAAAGCAGCGTGGGTGTACAAAGAGCCTTAACAGAAGCCCGCAAATGACTCAGTAATGAGTTACATTAAACATGTTTATCTTGGTATCCCATCTGTAATTTTGTAGCTGTGAAAATAACTGAGAACTTTAAATGAAAGATCAAGTGTGGAAGCACATGTCCTTGCAACTATTCATATTATTCCCTAAACCAAATATTTTATTGCCTCTGCTAATTACTTATTTCTTTTGTTTTGATTTACAGTACACTCAGATTTCAAAATAACTGTTGTGTGTCATTATCAGCTCCTGTTGTCAACCACAACTTGCTTCAACCTTATACTTGGCAAATTGTAATTTAACTCACAGTTGAAGATCCACCAAAAGCCAAGATGAGACAAAATTTAAGAACAAGGAAAGGGAAACTCACTGGGGGTGCCAATGTGCTAGACACCCTCAAGTGAACATGATTGCTGACCTTAGACCCTGGGCCTCAGCCTTTGTCTCCTGAAAAGTGCACCAGCCCTGGGTGCTGCTCCTGCTTCATTGCTCTGCCATCTTGAACAATGCCCCAGTGATCCTTTGCGCTATCTGGATAGCACGCATGCGCAATAGAGTGAAAGTCCAATCTTTACTGCTCATGTGCGGTGTCCAGAACACTTGAAGAGGATTGCTATGGCATTAGTGATGATGTGCAGCACACACCTTAGATCTAAGGTAAGGTAATGTTCACTGGGGGGTGTCTAACACATTGGCACTCCAAGTAAATTTCCCTTTTACTTGTCTTTTAACACTCTGTATCAAAGTGATATACTTATTAAGAATGCTTATAAGTGCCTTGCTATACCTTGGTTTCTGTTTGCAGTATTAAGGCACATAACATTTGCATCAGGTAACAGTGCCCTATATACACAAATAATATTCTTTGGTATCTTTAGGATTAACAGTCACCATTACATTGCAACCATTAATTTACTATTATTGCGACTGGGAAGACTTTGCCTTAAGATAATGTCCATATTTCTTGCCTTGCTTTTACAAACTCTTATTTCACTTTGTTTTTAGCATCTTTTGTTACAAAGCAAAAATTTCCTAAAAAATGTTCCTAATTTCTATAAAATCCTTAGTATCTTCCAACAATTCTGTTCAGTGTTTGCAAATGTTGTGTATATGTTTAAAAGAGGTAAAAAAAAAAAAAAGACACAGGTAAAATGTCACTTCAAAGAAAATGTTTTGTATTCCTTCATTATCATGCAGGGGAGAAACATACTCTACAGAGACAGCAGTCTGTCCCTCAGCAGACATCTATACCAGTCATGCTTAAGATGGCAGACCAAGCGATTTCATGTGGCTCTGAGCTCAATGAAAGAGAAGCATTTCGGGTAGAGAAATTTAAACAGCTGCTTGCTGGCCCAAATACTGACCTTGGTAAGTATGCTATTGATTATTTGTTGATGTGTATTGGTGATAATGCCATGAATTATGTACGTATATATTACAGATATGCTTCCTCGAAATAATTGCCTTAATCCTCTGTAACTGTGTTCAGTGTGTCACATGCCTGAAAACCAGTTCCTTAGTAATATTTCTGTTAACTTTTCTGGTATATCAGTGTAATACAACGCAATATCCCTTTAAAAGTTACATTTTGGAGGGGTAAAATTCACAAATCCTGTGAACTTATACAGCAGATTCGGACAAATGTGCATTAGATGATATCAGTTATGTTTAAAGGAATACTGTCATGATTTTTATGGAGTGCTTCTTATTTCTAAATTACACGCTTTACAAATAATTCATTCTACCATTTAAATGTTATTCTTGAACCAACAAATGTATTTTTTTTTAGTTATAATATTGGTGCATAGGCAGCCATCTCAGTGCATTGTGCCTGAGTCTGAGTTTCAGAAGGAGCCAGTGCTACACATTAGAACTGCTTTCAGGTAACCTATTGTTTCTGCTACTCCCATGTAACTGAAGGAGTCATAAGCCAGACTTGGATTTCTTGCTATTGAGTGCTATTCTGATATCCACTAGGAGCTGCTATCTAGCTACCTTCCCAATGTTCTGCTGGTTGTCTGCTGGGGAAAGGAAGGGGGGTGATATCACTCCAACTTGCAGCTCAGCAATAAAGTGTGACTGAAGTTAAAAAATTTAATATAAAAAAATTTAATATAAAAAAATCTGTTTGCCTTTTTGGAAAATGGATTTCAATGCAGGATTCTGCTGGAGAAGCTCTATTAACTGCATTTTGGAAAAAAAAAAACCTGGTTTCCCATAACTGTATTCCTTTAACCCTTTAAGTGCCACAGGATGTAGAATCTACGTCTTGTGTATAAAAGTACCTAAGTTCCACAGGATGTAGATTCTACGTCCTGCTGCACTTCCGGATTTGGGAGCGGAGGAGCGGTTTTTCAAGCCCTTGTGCTCGTTGCCTAGGGGCAGGGGAACGAGTGGCCCCTGGGGCGTGATAGCTCAGGGGCCCCATATGAAATACCTGCAATCCATGTGGCTTTCCCTGCAATGCCTCTCCCTTCTCCAGCTTCCCCCTGTGGCCCCCCTCTTCCTGCCCCGCCTACTCACAGATCATTCAGTGCAGCTGCCTCTCCTGTGTCTCCTGTGTCTCTCCAGATTCTTCTGCCCAGGTAAGTGCCAAATACACACACAAACACACAATCACACACTTATTACACACACACATACATTTTGGGGGGGGGGTTGGGGGTTTCACACATTCCCAGCACTTACAGCACTCACGCTTACTTGCGCACACACACACACACACACACACACACATGCACACCAAACACATTTTACCTAGTATACACACACACTTACACACTTATGTAATTTTGTATTTTTTTTTTTATCGCATCGTTTTTATTCTTGCCTGAAAAAAATGTTTTATTGCCATTGCGGATAGCCACACTTCAGAATACCTTTTGTGTATTATTTTGGTGTTTCTACTACATTTTCTGTGATTTTGGTGCATTTTTGGGTATTTTATTGCATTTTTAGCCGGACTTTGTCTGTAAAACTAATTTACCCAAGCCAAAATACTCAAACTGTTATTCTGACCGCTGATATTATTAGGCAAAAAAAAAAAAATGATTTTAGCGATTTTTTTTTATTTTTATCAATTTTATTGTATTTCACATTGTTCTTTGTTACTTGTCTTTGCACATGGACATTTTGTCTGCTGTATTTCAATTTGGCATCCTCTGTACCCCACATAGTTTGGTAAATCTATGCATATAGGGCATCAAACTGTTCAGTAGACCCCTGGCGTTCATATTTAGAAAGTTTTATGTTGATACATTACAAAATGCGGGGGTACATAATGAGGTACAATTCAAGCTTTGTGAAGATTTTCAGAAATGTCATAAAAAATGTTCTGTTTAGCATAGCTTTGTAGTTTGCTACTTTGCAGTAGAAAGAAGTATTTACCCATTTTTGTTTTGTCAGAATGTGTACTTTCGGAAAATATATGGTTTTCTAGGGTCTCTGTACTGTTAGGGGGTCTTATGGCACATAATGCACATACCGGGTGCAAAAATTGCATGAGCCGGAGTGTCTTATGTGAAAATTCATATGCACTATTTTTATTTGGGTGCCCCTGTATGCCACATAGTTTGGTAAATCTATGCATATAGGGCATCAAACTGTTCAGTAAACCCCTGGCATTCACATTTAGAATGTTTTATGTTGATACATTACAAAATGTGGGGGTACATAATGTGGTAAAATGCAAGCTTTGTGACGATTTTCAGAAATGTTATAAAAGCCGTTCGGTTTAGCATAGCTTTGTAGTTTGGTAGTTTGCAGTAGAAAGAAGTATTTACCCATTTTTGTTTTGTCAGAATGTGTACTTTCGGAAAATATATGGTTTTCTAGGGTCTCCGTACTGTTAGGGGGTCTTATGGCACATAATGCACATGCCGGTAGCTTATATTGCAGCGTATACACTTTGTATGCACTAACTTCCTTTTGGGGTCTCTACATGCCAGATACATCAGCGATCCTATGCACAATGGGCATCAAACTGTTCAGTGGACCCTTGGCTTTCATATTTAGGATGTGTTTTCTTGGTACCTAATGTTATGTGGGAGATAAGGTGCTTCAAATTGGAAGGTTTGATGCGATTTTCAGGTATTTCATCAAAACTGGCAATTTTGGCAAAGCATTGCCACTCTGTAGTTTGGAGTAGAAAGACATGAGTACCAATTTTGAATTCGCCCGAATGTGTACTTTCCAAAAATATATGGTTTTGGGGGTCAATGTATTTTTTTGTGTTTTTACCCCACAGAAAATGCAGTAAACGTGTTGAATTTTCAGTAGCTGAAGAGATCTCTGGGGCAATTTCTATGCACTAACTTCCTTATGGGTTCTCTAAATGCCAGATACATTGGTGATCCTATAAACAATGGGCATCAAACTGTTCACTGGACATGTGCTGATTAAAGGGGAAATAGCAAACTTAAAAATCACTATAGCTAACGTGTATGCCCCAAACAGTGGGCAAATTTAGTTTCTCTGTAAATTTTTAAGAGTACTAGAGGACTTCTATGAAGGGCTTCTCATAATCGGAGGGGACTTCAACCTAACAATAAGTCCTATACTAGATGCCTCAAACTGCAAAAGCGCTATCTCATACAAGAGTTTTAAAGAGTATTAAAAACCGTTTAGCAGAATTAAGATTATTAGATCTATGGAGAGTCCTACACCCCAAAGAAAAAGTGAAAAGAAAAGTGGCTACATTTGTTAAACAGTGCCGATATTGGCTCCAGTATTCATTCAGACCAATATACTAATAAGGCCTTTATGAGATCTAAGCAGAAATACTATGAGCTGGGCGACAAATGCAACAAGCATTTTGCTAAAATCTTAAGGAAAATACAACCTTTATCCCACGTCCAGACCATAAAAGACACCAACCAAACGACCCTATATGACACAAAAGTGATAGCTAGAACATTTCACCACTATTACCAAAGCTTATACAAACTAGATACCCAAGGCAAAAACAAAGATCATGAAATGAAATCATTCATCAAAGAAGCACAACTACCCAAGCTAATGCTACAACAAAGAAACACCCTAGACCAGGGATCCCCAACCTTTTATACCCGTGAGCCACATTTAAATAGAAAAAGTGTTGGGGAGCAACACAAGCATGAAAAAGGTTCCTGGGGGTGCCAATAAGAGCTATAAGGATGGCTACTTAATAGCTCCTATGGGGACTGGCAGCCTACAGAAGGCTCTGTTTGGCATTATACTTGGTTTTTATGCAACCAAACTTGCCTCTTTACCAGAAATTCAAAAATAAGCCCCTGCTTTGAGGCCATGGGGAGCAACATCCAAGGGCTTGGGGAGCAACATGTTGCTCACAAGCCACTGGTTGGGGAACACTGCCCTAGACCGACCCTTTATTACTCAAGAGATCATTAAGACAATAGAATCCTTTCCAGTAGGTAAGAGCCCAGGGCCGGATGAATATAGCACATTATACTATAAAGTTTACAAAAATGTTGTGATTACTTTAACTCAATAGATGGCGAACATAGATTCCATCCACAAGCAAACGAAGCGCACATAATAGTCATACCCAAACAAGGGAAAGACCCGCAACTACCGGCAAGTTTAAGACCGATCTCCCTAATAAATATTGATCTAAAGACTTATGCAAAAATGATAGCTAACAGATTGAAACAGCACTTAACTTTCCTATTAAATCCGGATCAAGCTGCTTTCGTGCCTAGAAGAGAGGGGAAAGGCAATATTTACAAAGTGATTCACTAATACAACTGGCCAAAACAAAACAAATCCCTTCTCTATTACTTACCACAGATGCCGAAAAGGCGTTTGACAGAGTCTCATGGCCTTTCCTTAGGGAAACCTTACTTGGTTATGGTCTAGGGGAAAAAACAACAGACAGAATTCTAGCTCTTTACCAAAACCCTACAGCACATATTAGAGTCAATGGAGTACTATCCACAACTGTTCACATACATAATGGTACAAGACAAGGCTGCCCTCTTTCCCCACTGTTTTTTGTATTAGTCATGGAAACCCTATTAGCCCACATAAGGTTAAACCCTGATATATCAGGCATGTATGTATGTATGTATATCTTTATTTATGAAGCGCTACTTATGTACGCAGCGCTGTACAGTAGAATACATTAATACAAATAGGGTGTTAATAAGATAATAGATAAATACAAAGTATAATAATGAATACAGATAAATACAGCAGCAATAAGTTAAGAGTCGAGGACACAAGAGGAAGGAGGTCCCTGCCCCGTAGAGCTTACAATCTATATATCTCATAATCTCCAAAAGCAAGGAATACAAGATAGCCGTCTTTGCGGACGACCTTTTACTATTCATATCCAAACCATTGATCTCCTTACCGGTAGTGTTGAAGTTATTAAACGACTATTGCTCTCTTTCAAATTTTAAAGTTAACTTCTGAAATACTGAATATTAACCTGCCGAACTCACTTTAGTTATTACTAGAAGGTAACTTTAAATGGTCCAACTCTAACATCCAATATCTAGGGGTGAAGATCCCTGCAGACCACACAAAGCTATACCAAGATAACTACTTACCGCTACTAGGAACAATACAGAATCTAGCAAACTATTGGGCCAGACTTAATCTATCTTGGTTCGTCAAAGTACAAGCAATAAAAATGATGTTAATGCCCAAGGTTCTTTACACACTACAGGCACTCCCCATAAAGATACCACAGGCTTTTTTTAATAGCCTGAGAGCAATCATAACCAAATTTATCTGGCAAGGTAAAAACTCGAGACTGAAATACAAACAATTAATTTTACCTAAGGAAAAGGGCGGGTTAACCCTTCCAGACGCCCAGATATATTGTATTGCAGTTCACCTATCTCGAATACAAGCCTGGTACTCCAACAAAAGTAAGAATTGGGTTATTTTATAAAATACAGCCTCTGATATTCTGTTGCAAAACTATTTATGGGCCAAGGCAGAATTACTCCCCATCTCATTGATGAGACACCCACTAATTGGGGCCTCTTACCAAGGCTGGCATAAGTACAGCCATCAATACGCACTATCCCCGACCCCCTATGTTCTCCAGTCACTAGAACAAAATCCTGAACTACCACCTAGCTTGGAGGGTGTTTATAAAAGATGGCATATCTACAAAGACAACCCCACTAAAATAAAAGACTTCATTAGCGATAACAAAGTAATTCCTTTAGCGGAAATACAAAGACGGTGGGGGACCCACCCTAGAGATACCTGGAATTATCAACAATTACATCACTTTATTCAAACTACCCAGGGGCAAAATTGGAGCCATCTGTATCCTCTATAACAGTGCTGTCCAACTGGCAGCCCGCGGGCCGCATGCTCTGTGAGCCCCCTCTGTGTGGCCCCCACCTGTCTGGCTGCTTTAATGGCTTACTCTTGTGTAAGCTTTAAATGGTATCAGTACTGTGATTAACTGCCCCCCCCTGCATGGTTCTCACCTCAGACTCAGGCTGTAATCAGGCTGTATTGTTAAATATGTAATCCTCTGTGTTGTTCACACCTTTTAATCTCTGCATTGTTCACCCCCTGCAGTGTTCACACCTCAGGCTCAGGCTGTAATCACCCATATTGTTCCCCTGTTCACACCTCAGGAGCAGTAGAAACCCACAAATAATCCCTGCGTTCTACAAAAAGAACATATACTGAGGTGGTACTATAATTAAAAAGTTTTTTAATATATAGTTATTGTGCAGACTGTAGGAGCAGTGCCAGCATTGTGTCACTGTAGGCTGCCTGTGTGTGCCATACACACACAGGCAGCATAGGGCAGGCAGAGTATGGCACACATAGGCAGGGTAGGGCAAGCAGAGTATGGCACACACAGGCAGCATAGTGCAGGCAGAGTATGGCACACACAGGCCAAGTATGGCACAAACCAGCCAAGAATGGCAAACACAGTGAAAGTATGGCACACACAGGCAGGGTAGGGAAGGCAGAGTATGGCACACAGGCAGGGTAGGGAAGGCAGAGTATGGCACACACAGGCAGGGTAGGGCAGGCAGAGTATGGCACACACAGGCAGGGTAGGGCAGGCAGAGTATGGCAGGTTTTTGCTGTACTACAACTATTAATATGGGTATGGTCATATGATAACATGGGTGTGGTTTCAAGTGGGTGCGGTTTCAAAAAGGGGAGTGGTCAAAACTGGCTTCCATTATCGGCCCTCCACCACGTAGGTTGGAAAAATTCCGGCCCTCGGTGCAACAGAAGTTGGACAGCACTGCTCTATAAGCTCCTAATAAACAACGCTGAAGCCCCCAAAAGATATTTCTGTAAAGAATGGGAACATGAGCTGGGCATAGAAATTCCAGAAATAGCGTGGAATAGAATATTCACATCTATCCACAAATCATCAAGAGCTGTGAGAGTCAGAGAGATTAACTTCAAATTAGTAACAAGGTGGCACTACACCCCCACAAAACTAAATAAGATGTACAAAAATAGAAAAGATACCTGCTGGAGATGCGATAAAGAACCAGAGAACCACATACACATAAGGTACTCATGCCCTAAATTGCAATCATATTGGCCCAAGATACTAGAAACAATAACTTCCATAACAAAAATAACAATAAAAGAAAACGAAGTGCCAACTATACTTTTAAATTTAATCCCTACGAAAAACTGTTATACCAGACAACTTAACCCAGCACCTATTGAATACAGCGAGAACCCTAATTCCTAGACACTGGAAAGCAAAGGACCCCCAACTTTCTTAAAATGGATACACTTAGTCGAAGAAATAAGAAAACTTGAGGAGATAACCTTTATGAACCACAACAGTAGTATAGCTTATAGGAGGTTATGGAAACCCTGGATTTCATCACAACCAATCACCCCCATACAAACCCGTTGTACTAGGAACTTAATTATCAAATTCCCAATCTGGTGTGCTTTTTCTACACAGGATCAAGGTCAAAGAAGTAACTTATTGTTAACTCTTGCTTATTTATGCTGAATGTAACTGAAGTTCATTACAAATGTCCTTCCCCCTCCCCTTCTTTTTTCTGTACCCCGTTTATTCTTGAAAAAATCATAAATAAAGAATATTTAAAAAAAAAAAAAAAAACTGTTCAGTGGACCCTTGGCTTTCATATTTAGGGTGTGTTTTCTTGGTACCTAATGTTATGTGGGAGATAAGGTGCTTGAAAGTGGACGATTTGAGGCAATTTTTTTAGAATTTATATAATTTTTTAAATAAACTGCTAAATTCAGTAAAGCATTGCCGTTTTAAGACATAGTTACCCATTTCGGATTCGTCAGAATGTGTACTTTTCAAAAATATATGGTTTCCTGGGGTAAACCTAATGTTCCAGGATTTTTGGCTTTGGAATCTAAAGTATGCTGTATTCTGCTGTACTGCTTTGAAAATTTAGTAATTTACTGCTGGGAGTTTTTGATCTATAGAAGTCAGAAATCTCCATAAAACTATACATATCCGGTACTGGCACGTTCGGGAGACATGAGGCTTTCCAAATCAGTTGAATTTTTGTCCAAATGTATCCTCTTCGAAAAGTCTTTCCACCAGCAAACAATAGAAGTCACCAGTGGAAATCCCTTTGCATAATCCGAAGTCGCACAAAGTTTTCTCCTGCAGGCAACTTTGCACGACTTTGGAAACCGAAGTGATGCAAATGGCTTTCCACTGGAGGCTTTTATTGTTGCCACTGGAAAGCCTTTTCCGAGAGGATACCCACCCATGATAGCAGAGATATATCGCGAGTGAGTAATTCGCTCCATGGGTTCTTACCCTTAAAAAAAAAAAGTTGGGAGAGGGGAAATAAAGATTGGAAAGGTTGTATAATGCTAAAAAGAGCATCCAGGAGAAGCTTGGTCTCTCCAAACTAAAGATGCGGAGGGGTACACCGCTCAGTGAAACAAATATTGCAACAATTTAAGAATAACAATTCTCAAAGTAAAATTGCAGATGTTGGGATATAATCATCTACAGTACATAATATCTATAAAAGATTCATTCAGAGAATCTATAATCTTTCTTCAGGCCCACAGGTGGCACTGCATTAAAAATAGACATGGTTTTGTAGTGGAAGTCACTTCTTGGGCTCAGAAATATTTCTCAAAACCATTGTCTGTGAACACTGTTTTGCTATAAACACAAATGCTTAAAGTTAAAACTCTTCCATACAAAAAAGGAACTATCTATAAAGATGATCCAGAAACACTGCCGCCTTCTCTGGGCCCAAGCTTATTTAGGATTGACTGAGACGAAGTGAAAAACCGTCCTGTGGCCTGACCAATCAAAGTTTGAAATTTTTTTTTTTTTTTTTTCTTTTCTTTAAATCATGGACACTGTTTCCTCTGGGCTTAAGAGGAGACAGACCATCCGGCTTGTTATGAGGGCACAGTTCCATAGCCAGCATTCATGGTGGTATAGGGATGCAGCTGCACTTGTCATGGGTAGCTTGTACATCTGGGAAGGCGCCATTAATGCTGAATGATGTACAAGGTGTACAGGTTTTGGAGCAACATATGCTGCCATCCAGAAGGTGTATTTTACAGGGAAGGCTTTGCTTATTTCACCAAGATTATACCTAACTGCATTCTGCAACAGTATGGCTCCGAAGTAATCCTTAACTAGCCAGCCTCAAATCCAGACCTGTCACAAATTGAAAACACTTGGCACATTATCAAAGGAAAAATAAGTCAAAGGAGACTCTGAACTGTTGAGCAGCTAAAATCTTATATCAGACAAGAATGGGACAACATTTCACTTTTTTAAAACGACCGCATATGGTGTACTCAGTTCAGGGCTCAGCAGGGCTTTCCAACCAGCGGCCCCCCTCTGTGTGACCCCCCCCCCTCCCCGGCTGCTGTGACTGCTTACCTCCAAGTAAACTTTAAATTGCATCAGTACTGAGATTTACTGAACTCCGATTCAGGCTGTAATCCCCTGTATTGTTTAAACATGTAATCCCCTGTACTGTTCACACCTTTTAATACCTGCATTGGTCACACCTCAGACTGTAAACAGTGACATTGTTCACCTGTTCCCAACACCTGTAGGAGCAGTTCCAGCATTGTGTCACTGTATGCTGCCATACACATAGTCTGTGCCATACACAAAGACAGTATAGGGCAGGCAGATTATAGCACATTAAGGCAGCAAAGGGCAGGCAGAGTATGCACACACAGGCAGCACAGGGCACGAATAGTATGGCACAAACAGGCAGCATATGGCAGGCACAGTATGGCACACAGGCAGCATATGGCAGGCACAGTATGGCACACAGGCAGCATATGGCAGGCACAGTATGGCACATACAGACAGGGTAGTGCAGGCAGAGTATGGCACACACAGGCAGTAGCCCTATGCTGTCTGTGTGTGCCATATTCTGCCTGCCCCACCCTGCCTGTGCTTGCCAAACTCTGCCTTCCCTATGCTGCCTGTTGGAGGTGAACCTGGCAGGAGTTTGTTCTGGAGGTTTGTTAGCATTTTGTCTCTGTCCCACCTCTTTTGAAATGTGTTGTTGGCATCAAAAACAAGCACCTGATATGTTGTCTTTTGTGCAATTTTCAGTTAAATATAGGGTTTAAATGATTTGCAAAAATCATTACATTTTTTTTTTTTTATGTCTATTTTACACTGCCCCAACTTTTTTTTTGGAAAAAGGCATTGTACAACCAAAATCCCTAATACGTACCAAGCAATTTGGAATAGATATTATCGTATTGATTTGCAGTCAAGACAAACTTTTCTTCAGAACACTAGCAGTTTTAAAGAAATTCAACTTATCTAGATTCAGAGGGCCATATAAACCTTTGTTTAAAATGTGCACCAGTTAAATTAAGAAAAAATATTTGGTTGAGGAGGTACACTCCTGTGGCATAGCTAATAAAATTGCATAAAATAACCTGTTTCTTATGCAATATTACTAAACTGATACACAAGTTTATTAGACCAATGTAAATTTGTTCCCTGTAATGGATTTTGATAAGCCCATTAAAATAAGGTGTCCATTTATATGTTTGACCACCTATGAACTGTTCTATTGATTTGGGCCATGCATTCAAACATTCAGAACTGCAGTGAACAGGAATAATTAAAAAAAAAAAAAAAAAAAAAAAAGTGCTGGAAAAGAAAGATTTTTATTTGTATATTCAGTCTCCCCACATAGTTATCTTTCGCATTCAGTATGCACCTTGATTAACTTCATAAATAATCAGATTTAATAAAGTGCATATTAAAAGCAATCATATTTGTATTGCTTTGACTAATTTTATTCATTTATACTCATGAATTAATAAAATGTCTTGGGATTCCCATTCACAAGCATGAATCTGTAAGGTTTTCAAAGAAAAATATCTGATGAGAAAACATGGTTTCTACTTCATTTATGTGAAGAAAAGCAAAGAAATTGTAGCTTTCTCTATCTTTTTTTTAACATCCACTGTTATATAACACCAAAACACAAACTCTCTCTTTCTTTATTTTCCCTTACTACTCATTAGAATTTCTTTTTTTAAAAGAAAGAAAATTACCATCTTTATAGGACGAAGCAAATACCTTTTTGGTATAAAAAAAAGATATAAGATTACTAGGCAGTGCATGAAGGGACTGAGGGGAGAGCAAACATTTAATTGATAGGGAACACTCCGCCTCCTTTAGTAAAGGGGTCCAGACTGCTTTTTACATAACAAAGCAAAGGTAATTCTAATAAACTTTTGAATATTTATAAAATGAAACATTTTTAATTACTTTAAACTTATTTGTCAATGCAATTGCATCTTTGTGATTTATTATCACTCCACCCCTGACTCTAAACCCTGAAACAGCAGGATGAAGTGTGGGAGTAAAAGACACAGCTTTGTCTATTCATTTCTAATTGTATGTACCATTGGATAATCCCATACTGAAACACTGCTACAGTACTTAGGTACTAAAAACCATCCCGCTGCCTCATATGAGACACTGATTAGAGGAAAGGAGCTTCCATTTGAAGCAGCGTAGGTGGTTTTTCACGGTGAGGGCAGTGAGGTTATGGAATGCCCTTCCTAGTGATGTGGTAATGGCAGATTCTGTTAATGCCTTTAAGAGGGGCCTGGATGAGTTCTTGATCAATCAGAATATCCAAGGCTATTGTGATACTAATATCTACAGTTAGTACTAGTGGTTGTATATATAGTGTATGTATGTGAGTGTATAGATTGTTAGGTGTGGGTTAGGTGTGCTGGGTTTACTTGGATGGGTTGAACTTGATGGACACTGGTCTTTTTTCAACCCTATGTAACTATGTAACTATGTAACTATGTAACTGTTTGAATATATTTATCATGAAAAGGCTTTACTTTTATGACCACCTCAATATGGGATTTTTTGTGATATATAGAGACCTGCATATAGTTTCCTTTTAACAGATATACAGTACATATTTATTGCTGACTATAATAGATAATGTGCAGTGGTAATATGGTATCTAATGATAAGCAGCTGCTCTGTAAATCTGAATAATGCACTAAAATGAAAACACTAAAAATCCTCCAGCACAGGGTAGAGGATTAGTGAAGAGCAAAAGGCATGGCATGAATTCACTGCAAAATTCTACATTTTGCCATTGGTCGATTTTTCCACAAAACGGGCGCAAAATTTTACTGCAAAAAAATTTGGTCAAGTGAGGAAAAAGTCACATGTGCGTCAAAAGTTGCAGTCGCGTCAGAAAAATCGCTGTTGCATCAAATACACTGCAGTTGCATTAAAAAGTAATGCATGTCAAAATCGTGCAGTAGCCGCGCTTTGCGAATTTGTCTCCATTTCACAAATTCTTCTGCAGTTTCACTGATTTTTCACCGAAACGGGACAGATTCCCTTATCACTATAGACAATGGTAGCAAAGTCAGTTGTTCTAAGAAATAGAAGCATAACAAATTACTAAGAGTAGAAATAATTTCAAACATGAATGTTCAAATATTAACAAGCTGTTTAATAGACAGATTTTCACTTTCATGGTCTTTCAGGAGAGAGTTCAAGAGAGTTAGAAATTTGGAAGGAGAGAGGTAGAAATAGAGTTGGAAATTTGGATATTTTGTAAAGGTATGTAAGCAACATGGAACAGGTATATGTTAAAGGAATACTGTCATAGGAGAACATGTTTTTTTTTTTTTTTTTTCAAAAATTCATCAGTTAATATCGGGTAGTGACTACCACTACCCACAATAAATGTTTTGCAGCAAACCTGAAGCTTTTTTTCTATTTTTTGGATTTCTACAATTGTATTTGGTTGCTGCACAGAGCAACAACTAGGAGCTAAAGCTTTTTTTCACAAGTATTTTATGCAAAGTTCACTGACAATTTTTATTTTTTGAATAGAGCTTCCCCAGCAGAATCCTACATTGAAATCTGTTTTTCAAAATTGCAAACAGGTTTATTTTTAATTTAATTTTGAAATTTTACATGGGGCTAGCCATATTCTTTATTTCCCAGGGTGCCACAGCCATGTGTCCTGTGCTCTGATAATCTTCAGTCACACTTTACTGCTGCGCTGCAAGTTGCATTGATATCACCCCTCCCCTTTCCCCCCAGCAGGCATCAGCAGAGCAATAGGAAGGTAGCAAGATCGCAGCTCCCAGTAGATATCAGAATAGCACTCAATAGTAAGAAATCCAAGTCTGGCTTGGGACTCCTCCAGTTACATGGGAGTAGGAGAAACTATAGGTTACCTGAAAGCAGTTCTAATATGTAGCACTGGCTCTTTCTGAAAGCTAAGACTCAGACACAATGCACTGAGATGGCTGCCTACAATACACACCAATATTACAACTAAAAAAATAATACATTTGTTGGTTCAAAAAAACAAAAAAAACAAATTTAAATGGTAGAGTGAATTATCTGCTATGTAAACAGTGTCATTTAGAAATAAAAAGTATACCATAAAAATCATGATAGTATCCCTTTATGGTACAGTATATTGCCTTTTTTGGCAGTTTACTGAATAGGGCTTGTGTTGAACATAATTTTTCCCTGTTTTTTTCAATCAGAGCATATATATTGTTTTTGCTATTTCTTGTAGGGCAAAATGTGAAATTGAAAGTAAAAGGTGAAATTGAAAGTAAAATCATTTTACTTTTCTACTGTTTGTAGGAGCATAGTCAAAATAAATCCACTGAGTGTACTGAGAGACCTCTTTATAATTAGCTGCTGTTTGTAGGAAATGATGAAAGCTTTAGATATTTCATACCGTATATACTCGAGTATAAGCCGAGTTTTTCAGCACCAAAAATGTGCTGAAAAATTCAGTCTCGGCTTATACTCGCGTATATACGGTACTGATGATGTCGTCCATTGCAACACCCCCCCCTGTGGCCGTTTGTTTGTGCGCTCGGACGCGTGCGCGCTCACGCCCCCCCGTGGCTGTAACTTCGTGCACTACCCCTTGTGCGCGCTCGCACCAACCCCCCCCCCCCCCCGTGTCTGTGAGGCTAAGTTTCAAAGTTGTGCCTTTTCAAAGGTGTGCCTTTCTTAGTTGAGCCTTTTCAAAGGTGTGCCTTTTCTAAGTTGTGCCTTTTCTAAGTTCACACATGCGAGTGTGTGCTCGCTCGCATGTGTGCCTTTCTAACAAGGAGTTTTAGTTGAACAGCTCTGAAGTCAATGGGAAGACAAGTTGAACAGCTCTGAAGTCAATGGGAAGCAGACTGTGGTGGGCATCAGGTATTTTTTATGGCAGCTTCCTTAGCCTTCCCAAACTTGCCTGACAGCTAAAAAAAACTTAGCAGTAGCAGCTGCATTTCCCACCCTAGGCTTATACTCGAGTCAATACGTTTTTCCAGTTTTCTTAGGTAAAATTAGGTACCTCTGCTTATATTCGGATTGGCTTATACTCGAGTATATATGGTAATTAAATTACAGTAGGTAAAAAATATGTTCATTACAAGCGCATTGGACTAGCATTAAAAAGTGCTGTATACTGCCCTTTTAACTTTTGTTTTTTATCTAATTCTAGTTAGTATTATATTCTACAATTTGTAACTTCCTAATATTGCTGGAATTTATATACATATATTTTAAACAAATCTTGTAAATGATTATTCTCTAGACAGAACGTGGGTGATGTTTGTATGGATTGATTTTTCCATTGAGATTGCATCTCTAGCTGTTGAAGCAGAAAGATGTGTCAAAGTAGACAGGCTGCTGTTATCAGCAGTCATTTAAAATTCTCTTTTAGCTAGTTTCAGCCACCCCCTAAATACTCAGTGTGTGTGTGTGTTCTTTTTTTAAGAAACAAACAGTATGTCATCCTTTCTGTATATGGTGAATTCTGAGTATTATTTTCAAGTTTTGTAATTGTTCCACTGTAATTAGCCAGCAGTTATTATATGCATTTGTTTTCTTTTTTATTAGTATAGTAAACGGTTTATAAGAGTTCTCATATGGTACTTTTAAAATTTATTTGAGCTAATTGGAAGTTTTGTCTTTATTGGTTTTCTTTTTTGCTTTTATTGTTATAATGTTGGTTTGAAAATTTTCAAAACAAGATTTTATTTGCCTTCATGGCAATCTTTACAGTCATTACATTTTTATTCTTTACTCTCTATAGAATGTTGGCTATACAATCACGTCTTCTGAGAGTAAAAAGTCAAATGAATAATATAGTGACAGGCCTATGAATATAGAATCATTATTCTATAATCATTTGCCCAAGAAACACAGATTTAAAAACAAAACTCTGAAAGTTCTGAAAAATCTACTTACTTTGCAAATAAAAAAAACAAAATACAGGCAGCGTCGGACTGAGGTGCCAGGGGCTCACCAGAAAACCTTAGACCATGGGCCCACTCTCTAAATTCTTATTCCTTCTTTGCTCAGTTAATCTCTTTATTATCCTAGTCTCTTTGTTCCCATATAGGAACAGGGAATGGTCATGAAGCAGGCCTCCATAAGTTTTCCTGGTATCCTGATGGACCAGTCCAACTCCAGCAAATAGGTAGAAGCAAGAGGGCCCAGTGACACCTGGCCCACTGGGAGTTTTTCTGGTATCCTGGTGGGCCAATCTGACACTGCCCCTTTCTTTTCCCTACCCACCCTCTAACTTGCGTATGATAAACATTTCATTTCCATTTCATTTCATAAAAGTGCAGGGCTACTTTATACATTTGCCCTTTTATGAATAGTTACATTTTCTTTCCATTGTGGAATGTATTAAAAACTTTGAGCACTAATAAACATAACAGTAGGTTGACAGGCATGATGCTTCATACTTTTTGGGTTGCACACCCTTACTCATAGGCTTGTTAGTCATAGGCTTCTGAGTTTCAATAAAGATGTTCTTTTGCACCAGAGTTGCTGCTTATCTTTTGTGTTGTCTAATGCAGTTCTGTCCAACTTATTGCATGTACAGGGCTGAGTTCTTTATTACATAGCATGCTCCAAGGCCAGATTAAGTTTTAAAATGTCATGTATGTATGTATAACTTTATTTATAAAGCGCCACAAGGGTACGCAGTGCTGTACAATCTTACAAAGCACAAAATTACACACAGGGAGGACAAGTGTTATAATAAATATATACAATAAATATATATATATATATATTTAGTTATTCTTAAAAAAAATAGACAAAATAAAAAAAGCAGCATTAAATTTTTTTTTTTGATTGAATTTGAAATGCGGTGCGCATGTCATAATTGTCAAAAGTGGATTCAGCTGTGCGTCCGTGGCTGCCCATGGTGGCAGAGCCGCCATCAGAAATCACGGGGCCCCTCCCATCAGTACAGGACACACAGACATAAAAAGTATTAGGGTCACCCTACCACAGTGCCCCCTAACACTATGCTGGCCAGGCCCCCCTAACGCTATTCTGGCCACGGTCCCCCCATACAACTGCCCCATAGACAGTACCCCCATACACAGTGCCCCCAATTGCCCCATACACAGTGCCCCCCACACACATTGCCTCCAATTGCCCATAGAAAGTGCCCCAATTTCCCCATAGACAGTGCCTCCAATTGCCCCATACACAGTGTCCCCATAGACAGCCCCCTCCACACAGTGCCCCCAATTGCCCTTAGACAGTGCCCCCAATAGGAAGTGCCCCCATACACAGTGCCCCAATTTCCCCATACAGTGTCCCCATAGACAGCCCCCTCCACACAGTGCCCCCAATTGCCCTTAGACAGTGCCCCCAATAGGAAGTGCCCCCATACACAGTGCCCCAATTTCCCCATACACAGTTCCCCCATAGACAGTACCCCCCAAAGACCTTGCCCCCCCCACAGAAAGTGCCCCCATACACAGTGCCCCAATTTCCCCATACACAGTTCCCCCAATAGAAAGTGCCCCCATACACAGTGCCCCCATAAACAGTGCCCCCAATTGCCCCATACAAAGTGCCCCCAATAGGAAGTGCCCCCATACACAGTGCCTCCAATTGCCCCATACACAGTGTCCCCATAGACAGCCCCCTCCACACAGTGCCCCCAATTGCCCTTAGACAGTGCCCCCAATAGGAAATGCCCCCATACACAGTGCCCCAATTTCCCCATACACAGTTCCCCCATAGACAGTACCCCCCAAAGACCTTGCCCCCCCACAGAAAGTGCCCCCATACACAGTGCCCCAATTGCCCCATACACAGTTCCCCCAATAGAAAGTGCCCCCATACACAGTGCCCCCATAAACAGTGCCCCCAATTGCCCCATACAAAGTGCCCCCAATAGGAAGTGCCCCCATACACAGTGCCCCAATTGCCCCATACACAGTGTCCCCATAGACAATACCCCCCAAAGACCTTGCCCCCCAATAGAAAGTGCCCTCATACACAGAGCCCCAATTGCCCCATACACAGTGCCCCCAATAGGAAGTGCCCCCATACACAATACCCCACAAAGACCTGGCCCCCCCCATGGAAAGTGCCCCAATTTCCCCATAGACAGTAGCCCCCACACAGTGCCCCCAATTTCCCCCATAGTACATACCCCCAACAGACCATCGGCGGCGGCTCCTTCTCTCTTACAGGCAACAGGCGCTTCTATAAGGTTGCGCCTCGTCGCTGACGTGTGACGTCATACGCACGGGCGCAACCTTATAAAAGCGCCTGTTGCCTGTAAGAGAGAAGGAGCCGCCGCCGCCCCTTCTGATACGCCGCCCGGGGCCATGGCCCCCTCGGCACCCCCCTCGCTACGCCACTGCGGAGGAGACAACCAGGAACATGCAGGGAGACCAGTGAAGAAATGTAGTGAGTCATACAGAAAGTTTTTTGAAACCTTTGAGCACACTGGGGGTCATACAGATCTTTTGGCCTGTGGGCCTCCAGTTGAATAGCCCTGATCTAACGTTTTAAACATAAACAAATGAGCAATGAGAATAATTTTTCATTTCTGCAAACAATTTTCTCTATGTATGAATTAACACAATCTATTTACAAACCTATATCTAGAAATATTCAGTGTAAGTAATATCACATACTTAGAATCATATTGGAGACCAAGAAATACACTACCTTCAAACAGGTCTCAAAAAAAATACACTACGCACAATTAAAATACTCGGTGTAATAACTCTGTAAGGAAAAATATTACATGCAAAAATGCTACTTTTTGCAAATGATTTGCATTTCCCCATTAGGAAGAATCTTTTCTTAGTTTAAGGAAAAACTTGACAATTTTTAGACAGTTAAAAGCACAAATTGAATTTTTTCCAATGTATAATCTAAGTATATTTAGCATATTTAACATGCAAGATGTATCAATACCAATCAAACATCTTATTTAAACCTTAATCACAAAGGGCAGAGAAATGCAGATTACACAGATGTCAGCTATAAAAAGATATAATAGGGCTGATTCACTAAAGTGCGTTAAAATATGCGTTATTTATAGCATGCGTTAAAAATGTTATTGCGTCTAATTTTTCGCGTCTTAACGCATGATTCACTAAAAGGATACTTGCATAATTTACACGCAATGCTGCTTGCGTTATTTTAGTCGTGAAGACTATTTTCGTGCGGTATTTGACGGAACACGCGCTAATCAATGCATCGCGTACAAATAGTCGCCGCATGCAAAAATGCACGTCATATTAGCCATACATGCTATTACTTTCGTAAAACTACTTTTATGAAAATGACCATTTCCCTGCAAACTGGAGGCTTCATCACTCTAGGGCCAACACATACTTGAATAAATCACACTGCAAAGTCCATATTGTTTTGCCAAAAGCTCATTAACTGTACTTTTCTATAATTACCGCCTGACAAAGTAGGTGTTAATTTTCGCACAGACTAATGCGATATTTAGCACGTCTAAGTGTTTGTGAATCATGCGTTAGTATTATTTCTGCGCGCTAATTAACACATGCGGTAGCGCGAAATTTAACATGTGATTTACTTTAGCGTTTTTTTTGCGCGTCAATTTTAACGCAAAAAAGGTGCGATAAAACTTATCGACCTTTAATGAATCAACCCTAATGTATTTAAAACATTATGTTCATTTCAAATATTCTAATGTTTATATAAAAATGCAGATAATGGGGATGGCTTTGATGTTAATAATAGAAGACTAAGTTGTTGAGGGTAGCAATGTTAATTAATAGAACAATTTCTTTTAAAAATCTAATTAAAGTAAGATACTAAGCAAAATGTTAGAAATGTGAATACATTAACGTGACCTACCAATGGTTTTACTGTTTCACATTTTTGAAGGTGTCAGGATTAATTCTGTATTACTAATTAAGCTACACAGATTAGGCAACAGAGACAGGCTCACCGTGTGGGCTGTCAGAAACTATAATTTAGCTTGTTCTGATGGACATTAAAAATGACCACACTGATATGTTAAAATGGGATAATTTAAGTCAAGCTAATTAATGTTCTCACTATACAACTAGTGTGGTACAGCCTTTTTCCTCTCCATACTTTCAAGCTTTATGTGATGTTTTCTGTCATGTTGCGAAAGTCTTTGGGGAATTAACAGTCACAGTCAGATGAGCTTTGTAGAGGTATAAAATCAATATGACAGATATCTAAAGGAATCCAAAATACCATGAAAATGCACCAATTAGGTTTACTCTAAATTTGTACATAATTAAAAAGATGGCCCACTGAAACTCATTAAATCTAAAGAATTGATAAAATGATGTAGAACATGTATATTTTTTCTTAAATGTCTTAGGGGCCGATTTACTAATCCACGAACGGATTGAAAGCGTCCAAATGTGTTTTTTTCGTAATGATCAGTGTTTTGCTATTTTTTCGTCGCCGGCGCAACTTTTTCGTAGCCGTTACGACTTGCGCGAATTGTCGCAACTTTTTCATAGCTGTCGCGGAAAAATCGGAAAGGTTTGCCCAATACGAAAAAGTCGCGACAATTCGCGCAAGTCGTAACGGCTACGAAAAAGTTGCGACAATTCGCACAAATCGTAACAGCTATGAAAAAGTTGCGACAATTCACGAAAAAGTTGCGACGGTGACGGAAAAAGTCGCAAAATGTTCGTCTCCAATCCGATTTTTTCCCATTCGGGATTTGGATTCGTGGATTAGTAAATCAGCCCCTTAGTGTTGGGTTATATTTGTTTCCAGAGACTTGGATAGTATTTTTCAATATCAATCAGTTTTCATTTTATTGGAGAATTAAAGCCTGAAAACAGTATTGCTTAAAATGCACCTATCGCACGTGTCAAGGCTTAAAACAGCTCATCTGACACTCCTGGTTTACAGCCGTGTATGTCTCAGCATGCGATGCATATAAATGGGGTGTAGTCACAAGTAAAAAGCTTACTAGAAATCTGAAGTAGTAAATTGACCATCAATGACCTACGTGTTTCGTTGGATCATGGTCCAACTTCCTCAGTTGGAATTAATTTGACCCTGAGGAAGTTGGACTGTGATCTAACGAAACGCGTAGGTCATTAATGGTTAATTTACTGCTTCAGACTTCCACTGTGATTGTTTGGCTCAACCTTTTGATGGTAAGCTGTTTTCTGTGGTGGTAAAACTGTTTTGTTTGATTCTCCTGAGGGGCAGATGAGGTGAAAAGTGTTTTTATTACCCCCCCCAACTTATTCTGGTGTGATATATACATATTATTTATGCCCCACCATATTGTGTTTCATTTAGGTCTAACTTCCTAAGTTGGAATTAATTCATTTGACTATAATGAAGTTGATTATAGGATGGGGAATCCTTGAAGAAAAATCTAGACAAACTGGCAGAATTGGCAGCTAAGTGGCATTCAGTCTTGATAAATACACTTTGTATGTAAAAATATGCAACCATATATAAACATGGAGCTGCACTAGTCAAGAGTATAGGGTCATATTTTTGTTTATAATGTACTTTCCCCTTAGCTGTTGTATTGGTTTGGAAAAAAAAACAAGTTATTAAAATGAATTATAGTACAAAGTTGATCCAGGGACTGATAAGATTGCCTTCTTGGAGCCAGGAAGGATTTTTCCTCCATCTGAGACAAATTGGAGAGGCTGCAGATGGGCTTAAATAATCAGTTAGGCAGGTTTCACTGGTCTACTTTATGTCAACTTTTTAGGACAGGTATATTTGTACTTTTTCTTATTATAAGACATTTGCTACATTGTGTGTAATTGCATAAGAACGTGTAGAGAAGAGATGCTTAAACTATTGGAGCTAAGCATATACAACTATAAATACATATCTGTGTAGCCTTACTGATTTGAGGAGTTTTTTTTAAACAAGCCTCACAGCAAACAAACAACTATGATTTTCCTTCAGTTCTAATAAGTAGACTAGTTGTAGCTATATCAGATTCAAGAAATTTGTTCTCTTGAAGTTTCTTCCCAGAAAAACAAAATTGTTGATCCGTATAAAAGCTCAACCAAGTACAGTACCACAGTACTCCTTTTTAATCTATTTTTTCTTGAAACGGCATATTCTAGAGATAACCAGTAATCTGTTCCTTAAAATAAACAGCTGCCATATTCTAGAGATAACCAGTAATCTGTTACTTTAAATAGCTATCCATTTGCAACATCAAAATCTTGAAGAATCATGGAAGCATACTGTTCAAAGTCTTTTTGACAATTTAACAGTTTACTGTGTAAATGCTACTCTTGAAGAAATGGAGTAAATCTAGTTGGTAAGCATAGAACTAAGGTTAACCAAAGCAGGAAATACTATAAATACATAATTTTATACTGGGTGAAGTTTCATAGTTAACATTAAAAAATATAGTATATCTAAATGGTGCAATGTGCAATTTTGATACTGTTGCTCTGTTTAGGACTGTGTAGCATACAATTATGCTGACTATAGTAGGATTTCTTTAAAAAGTGCTTTACAAAGTGATGGAAAAATGTCTTATTTACACTAGATATATTCAGGTGCAGGTACACATCTTGGCATGTAGTGCATATGTAGTTGGATTGTTATTTTTAATACGAAATGTTATTTTTTTTATATTTTGAAAGTTTTCTCTTATTGACAGGATTACATCCTTTGTGCCTTATGCTCTTATTTAAAGCTAAATATCAGGTTTAAAGTGATATTTTAATTTACATAAAAAGTTACCAATAAGTCATGTTAATTATTTTTCATGGATAGGTTTGCTTTTGTAAGTAATTGTTACTTGCCTACCTGACTGTCCCTTCTCAGCCTGTCAGTTATAGCTTCTAATGCTAACGCACTCCTGCTGCACAAATATGGCAGCCCCCTTATAGAGGAACAGTGGGGATCAGACAGGTAATGTAAAAGCATTTTGTCAAGTACTTTTAAAGGAGAAGGAAATGTAAAAACATAGTAAGCTTTATCAGAAAGGTCTATATAAATATCACAGAAAGTCCTCTATCAAAATAAACACAGGATATCTGATCTTTTTTTATAAACATGTTCTTCGATATCAGACTTGCTCTTTCAGAAAAATCCTTCATTCCCGTAACCAGAGTCTGCGCAGCTCTCTCCCCTCTCCTGCTCCCCCTCCCATAATAATTCATGAAACTCTCTCCCCCTCCCTTAGGAATGTGTGATCTGAGCTACCAATGTCTAGAGCTGTAGAAGGAAGCCATGAAGTCCAAGCTGCTATCTTAAACAAACTGAGGGGACTTCTAGGGCTCTTTACTCAGATATGGTAAAGCTTTCTGTAGAATAAATATAGTGTTCTAGGTGGCACTAATGTGGCGACTCTATTGGAAGTAAAATGCCAAAATTACTTTCCTTCTCCTTTAAGACAAAACTATAAATATCATGGAAATACAGTGTTATGATAGGTGTAAAAAAAGGTTTAGTTTTTGGTGTCAGTATCTATTCAAGAGTTAAATGTAAGATTTCCTTTAACCCTTTAAGTGCCAAGGGACGTAGATTCTACGTCCCAGGTACCAAGGGACCAAAGTGCCATGGGACGTAGAATCTACGTCCAATGGCACTGTCGGCTTTACAAGCGCTGCGCTCGCTTTTAAAGCAGCGCAGCGCTTGTAAAGCCTGCACAACCCCCTAGGCAACGAGCGAATGAACACATACTTACAGATCCGGTCCCCGAGCCGCACCGATCCGGTCCCTCAGCCAATGACAGCAGTGGACACGCATTGATGACGTGTCCACTGCTGTCCCTTTAAATGTCGCCGCCCCCGCGTCGCCTCTTCACTCCTGCTGAGCACATGTGACTGCTGGAGCCCCCCTGCTGCCTTCCTGCTGCCTTCCTGCTGGATTGGTCGCCCTGATTGCCTGCCTGCATTGTGTGAGCTGAACTACAACTCTCTAACCACTGTTTATTTTGCTTATTTCTATCTCAACTGTCTAAAAATTTTTTTTATTTTTTTTTTTCCATTTCTTCTTCTATCTTTGTCATTATTACACTTTTACACACATACACACTTATTTACAACTTTCCCAAGCACACACAGACACTTACACACACACTTACACTTAGAAAAAAAAAAAAAAAAAAAAAAAAAAAAATCTTTCTTTCTTTTCTTTTCTTTCTTTCTTTGCTTTCTTTGGCAGTCTTTTTTTTTACTAAAACTTTATTTCTGATCTTGCTCTATAATTATCTGATTTATTTGGTTGCATTTTAGTGTTTTTTTGGCATTTTCATAATTGATTTCTGTTTTTGAATTATTCTATTGCACTGTAACTTTTTTATTGCTATTGGGTGCTGAATTTGCAGTGACGTTGGTGGATCCAGGGCTCTGGCCACTGATTTCATTGCAATAATTGTTCTTCTGTTGGTTTGAGTGGTTTTATTTGAATTTACTGATTTTATGGTGTTTTATCTTTGCATTGTTCTTTATTGTGTATTTAGTGCCCCTAAAAGGTTGCTTTTGCAGTGACGTTGGTGGATCCAGGGCTCTGGCCACTGATTTCATTGCAATAATTGTTCTTCTGTTGGTTTGAGTGGTTTTATTTGAATTTACTGATTTTATGGTGTTTTATCTTTGCATTGTTCTTTATTGTGTATTTAGTGCCCCTAAAAGGTTGCTTTTGCAGTGACATTGGTGGATCCAGGGCTCTGACCACCGATTTCATTGTAATTATTGTTCTTTGATTGCTTTTAGTGGTTTTATTCCATTTGGTTTCAGTTGTTCTAGAAAGATCCAGAGGTGCTAAGTTCAGATTGTTCTAGTAGTTTCTATTGCCAAAGGTTAACTCCTGGTCATCCCTTGCTGGCTTGAGTTTATCAAAAGGTTACAGTGAGGTTTTTTTTTTCTAGCTTCTCCTATTACAAGTGCTGTCTTGCTTGCTGCTTTTTTTTTTTTTTTTTTTTTTTGCTTGCTTGTTTTCACTTTGCCTGCTGATTGCTAGATTTGCAGTTGTCGGTATATTTCTGGCACAATGGCCAAACGGTTTTACAGCACCGAGGAAGCTGCTAGGTATTGCATGGACTCCAGCTCAGAAGAATTTAGCGATTCTGGGTCTGAGTATGTTCCATCTGACCACTCTACTGAGGAATCAGAGATAGACGATAGTGACACGGTTAGCGCAGAGGTTAGTAGTGGTGGCACGCTTACTGCTGAAGAGGCAGAGGCTGGTGGTAGTGCCCAAGATGTACCCATGGAAGTAGAAGAGGGTGAGGGTAGCACTGATGCAGCAGTTGGAGAGCCTGCGTGGGGGCCTCCCTGTAATTATGTCCCTGAAATTCCCCCTTTCACTGCAGTCCCTGGCCTCAGTGTGGACACCACTAATTTTGAAATTATAGATTTTTTTAATCTCTATATTACAGAGGCCATCCTACAGGACATGGTCCGTTACACAAATTTGTATGCTGAGCAGTATCTTGCCAGCAACCCTTTACCGGGTTTTTCAAGAGCCCAGGCATGGTATCCCACAAATATAAACGAAATAAAAAGATTCCTGGCTCTTACATTGGCAATGGGACTCGTAGAACGTAATTCTTTAGCTTCCTACTGGGATACCAATACAGTCCTTTCCATCCCTCTTTTTTCAGCCGTTATGCCAAGAAACCGTTATCAAATTTTATTGCGGTTTCTTCACTTTAACGACAACACAACGGCTGTTGCCCCTAATGAGCCCGGTTATGACAGGCTTTATAAATTGAGGCCCCTTATAGATAGCCTGTCTCAGCGCTTCGCAGAGGTTTACACCCCCTCCCAAAATGTCTGTGTTGATGAGTCCCTTTTGCTCTTCAAAGGGCGCCTAAAATTTCGCCAATATATCCCAAGTAAGCGTTCTCGCTATGGGATGAAATTTTACAAACTCTGTGAAAGCAGCACGGGCTACACTAGTTATTTCATGCTGTATGAGGGAAAGGACACTAATTTGGACCCCCCCGGTTGTCCCACTGACTTGACTACCAGTGGTAAAATTGTTTGGGAGCTCATAACTCCACTGCTGGGCCGAGGTTACCACTTATACGTGGATAACTTTTACACAAGCATCCCTTTATTTAGAGCCCTAAATTCTTTGGACACCCCAGCCTGCGGCACAGTCAACCGTAACCGCAAAGGACTGCCCAGGGAATTGCTGGATAAGAAACTGAAGCGTGGAGAAGTACATGCTCTAAGAAGCAATGAGCTCTTGGCCATAAAATATTCAGACACCAAAGTTGTTTTTATGCTTACTACTATCCACGATGAGACCATGATTGTCCAACACAGAAGTGGCGGTAGGCCCTCAAAAACAAAGCCACTGTGTAGTAAAGAATATAGTAAGCATATGGGTGGTGTTGATAAATCCGACCAAATACAACATTATTATAATGCCACCCGAAAAACCAGGGCCTGGTACAAAAAAGCAGCAATTTATATGATCCAAATGGCCCTTTATAATTCTTATGTCGTTTACAAGGCGGCAGTACCAGGCCCCAGATTGTCTTATTACAATTATTTGCTGCAGTTGCTCCCTTCCTTGTTGTTTGGTGATGTAGAGGAGGTTCCTGACATGCCAGGTAATGACAATGTTGCCCGAATGGTGGGTAAGCATTTTATAGCACAAATTCCACCAACACCTAAAAAAACATATGCCCAGAGAAAATGTAAGGTTTGCCGTTCCAAGGGTGTTAGGCGAGATGTCCGGTATTATTGTCCCAAGTGTCCTAGCAAGCCTGCTTTGTGTTTCCACCCATGTTTTGAAGTGTACCATACTGTGGTACACTATGAGAGGACTTGAATTTTGTGTTTTTATAGGTAGGTTATGGTTCTCTGGGTTTGTTGGTGGAATAAGGATTTAGCATATCAGAATAGTGAACTTGGCATGTTCTAGGTTTTTATGCACAAGGTTTCAGGACTCCAAACTTAGCTGTGCTGGCAAAGTGACGCTGTTTTTTATTTATTGAGTTTATCTATTCTGGCAGGTCCGTACTTTACTTATAACTAGGTTATAGATATATGTGATGAAAAGTTTGGTAAGGTGTGTCATATTGGCAAAAGTGTTGTTTTTTTTTTTAGTAAAGTAGGGATTTATGGTGTGTGATTTTGTTTTTTGCACAGGTTGTCAGAAAAACAAAGTGTGCTTGTAGCTTGTGGTTGTTTAGACTTGTTCTTGGGCATTCAGATTTTTGTGTTTGAGCTATGGTTATTCAGGCTAGTTGCAGTGTTTCTTTGGTTATGGGGTAGGACTTATATTGTGCTGTTGGTATAGCGAACTGAGGTGCTGGGTGACTGACAGGGCGCATGATAAAACTTGTGGTGTGTGATGAATCAATGAGATGTTTTTATCTCTAAAGCTGATGCCACAAGTCCTTTTACTGGCACCTCAAAAGCTTGCCTGTCAGCGCAGTTATCTGTGCATAGTTTTGTATATTACTTTGCATTTCTGGGCAGCATTTAACTACTGTAAGTGTAGGCCTTGAGTTTTTTGCAAAGGTTCTTGAGCACAGGATGACAGATACATTATGGTTTTTTGTGCTTGTAGTACAAATTGAATATCTACTGTATGTTCTGGTTAGGTTACACAAGTTGCAGTGGCTCTCTAAATATAAAAACTTTGCGTAATACTGGTGTGCCACTGGTGACTGCTGCACGGCACGTAATGGTGCACATAATTTTATCTCTGATGCTAATGCCCCAAGCTTTATTGTTGGCACCTAAATTCCTAACCTTTAGTGCAACTTCTAAGGACATTTGCATCATTTATGGGCCAAATTACTATGGATTTTTTGGCAAATATCCTTCTAAATGTGGTGCAGATTTTGTCATTTCTAAAGTAGTGTAGGAAGAAGCAAAAAACTGGTATCATAACACCACAGGAAAGATGGAACTCAAATCAAAGATGCTCCACAAAACAGAAATAGGTGAGTAAAGTACAATTTAGGGGTTTATTTGGGGGGGGGGGTAAAGTAAAAAACTGCAAGGGGTGCATAGAGTGCATTTTCAGGTTTGGCGGCCATGTACTTATGTGCAACCAGACATATGGGGTGTAATTTTATTCAGGGTAACTTGCTAATTGATACTGAGCAAGTTTTTTGATAGTTGCCGTTGAGATTTTGGGGAGAAATCTAACTTTATATTTTTTTTCAGACCAAGAATGGTGTCTCTAAATAGCTGAAGTTGTCTATTTTTAATCAATGTATAGTTTATATGGGTTTTTTTACAGTTAAGGGGCAATTTTGTCTGAAAAACTTTGAGATGTGCACATAAATTGCAGCCCCATTATTATGCATTGCCCCTGTTTTGGGGCATTTGGTGGCCACGTCTTTATGTGCACCCATACATATGGGGTATCGTTTTATTCAGGGGAACTTGCAGATTGATGTTTAGTAAGTTTTTGGTAGTTGCTATAGAGATTTTGGGGAGAAATCTAGGTTTGTATCTGTTTTTTCCTTGATTTCTGACCAAAGCACCGACTTCTGCAAGGGACTGCGGCCGCAATTTTCCATGTAGAAAGAGGAGAGTGGCGTCTCTGAATAGCTGATGGTGTGCACTTTTCAGAAATATATAGTTTGTGGGGGTTATTTTACAGGTATGGGGGGTTAACACTGAAAAACTGCAGGAAGTGCACATAGAGCTCAGTGAAATTGCCCTTTTGCATTGCCCCTGTTTTGGGGCATTTGGTGGCCACGTCTTTATGTGCACCCATACATATGGGGTATCGTTTTATTCAGGGGAACTTGCAAATTGATATTTAGTAAGTTTTTGGTAGTTGCCATAGAGATTTTGGGGAGAAATCTAGGTTTGTATCTGTTTTTTCCTTGATTTCTGACCAAAGCGCTGACTTCTGCAAGGGACTGCGGCCGCAATTTTCCATGTAGAAAGAGGAGAGTGGCGTCTCTGAATAGCTAATGGTGTGCACTTTTCAGAAATATATAGTTTGTGGGGGTTTTTTTACAGGTATGGGGGGTTAACACTGAAAAACTGCAGGAAGTGCACATAGAGCGCAGCCCCCAAAATTTCAACTGAAATTGCCCTTTTGCATTGCCCCTGTTTTGGGGCATTTGGTGGCCACGTCTTTATGTGCACCCATACATAGGGGGTATCGTTTTATTCAGGGGAACTTGCAGATTGATGTTTAGTAAGTTTTTGGTAGTTGCCATAGAGATTTTGGGGAGAAATCTAGGTTTGTATCTGTTTTTTCCTTGATTTCTGACCAAAGCGCTGACTTCTGCAAGGGACTGCGGCCGCAATTTTCCATGTAGAAAGAGGAGAGTGGCGTCTCTGAATAGCTAATGGTGTGCACTTTTCAGAAATATATAGTTTGTGGGGTTTTTTTTACAGGTATGGGGGGTTAACACTGAAAAACTGCAGGAAGTGCACATAGAGCGCAGCCCCCAAAATTTCAACTGAAATTGCCCTTTTGCATTGCCCCTGTTTTGGGGCATTTGGTGGCCACGTCTTTATGTGCACCCATACATAGGGGGTATCGTTTTATTCAGGGGAACTTGCAGATTGATGTTTAGTAAGTTTTTGGTAGTTGCCATGGAGATTTTGGGGAGAAATCTAGGTTTGTATCTGTTTTTTCCTTGATTTCTGACCAAAGCGCTGACTTCTGCAAGGAACTACGGCCACAATTTTCCATGTAGAAAGAGGAGAGTGGTGTCTCTGAATAGCTGAAGGTGTGCACTTTTCAGAAATATATAGTTTGTGAGGGTTATTTCACAATTAGGGGGGATTAACACTGAAAAACTGCAGGTAGTGCACATAGAGCGCAGCCCCCAAAATTTCTACTGAAATTGCCCTTTTGCATTGCCTCTGTTTTGGGGCATTTGGTGGCCACGTCTTTATGTGCACCCATACATATGGGGTATCGTTTTATTCAGGGGAACTTGCAGATTGATGTTTAGTAAGTTTTTGGTAGTTGCCATAGAGATTTTGGGGAGAAATCTAGGTTTGTATCTGTTTTTTCCTTGATTTCTGACCAAAGCGCTGACTTCTGCAAGGAACTACGGCCACAATTTTCCATGTAGAAAGAGGAGAGTGGCGTCTCTGAATAGCTGAAGGTGTGCACTTTTCAGAAATATATAGTTTGTGAGGGTTATTTCACAATTAGGGGGGGTTAACACTGAAAAACTGCAGGTAGTGCACATAGAGCGCAGCCCCCAAAATTTCAACTGAAATTGCCCTTATGCATTGCCCCTGTTTTGGGGCATTTGGTGGCCACGTCTTTATGTGCACCCATACATATGGGGTATCGTTTTATTCAGGGGAACTTGCAGATTGATGTTTAGTAAGTTTTTGGTAGTTGCCATGGAGATTTTGGGGAGAAATCTAGGTTTTTTATCTGGTTTTTCCTTGATTTCTGACCAAAGCGCTGACTTCTGCAAGGGACTGCGGCCACAATTTTCCATGTAGAAAGAGAAGAGTGGTGTCTCTGAATAGCTGAAGGTGTGCACTTTTCAGAAATATATAGTTTGTGAGGGTTATTTCACAATTAGGGGGGGTTAACACTGAAAAACTGCAGGTAGTGCACATAGAGCGCAGCCCCCAAAATTTCTACTGAAATTGCCCTTTTGCATTGCCTCTGTTTTGGGGCATTTGGTGGCCACGTCTTTATGTGCACCCATACATATGGGGTATCGTTTTATTCAGGGGAACTTGCAGATTGATGTTTAGTAAGTTTTTGGTAGTTGCCATAGAGATTTTGGGGAGAAATCTAGGTTTGTATCTGTTTTTTCCTTGATTTCTGACCAAAGCGCTGACTTCTGCAAGGAACTACGGCCACAATTTTCCATGTAGAAAGAGGAGAGTGGCGTCTCTGAATAGCTGAAGGTGTGCACTTTTCAGAAATATATAGTTTGTGAGGGTTATTTCACAATTAGGGGGGGTTAACACTGAAAAACTGCAGGTAGTGCACATAGAGCGCAGCCCCCAAAATTTCAACTGAAATTGCCCTTATGCATTGCCCCTGTTTTGGGGCATTTGGTGGCCACGTCTTTATGTGCACCCATACATATGGGGTATCGTTTTATTCAGGGGAACTTGCAGATTGATGTTTAGTAAGTTTTTGGTAGTTGCCATGGAGATTTTGGGGAGAAATCTAGGTTTTTTATCTGGTTTTTCCTTGATTTCTGACCAAAGCGCTGACTTCTGCAAGGGACTGCGGCCACAATTTTCCATGTAGAAAGAGAAGAGTGGTGTCTCTGAATAGCTGAAGGTGTGCACTTTTCAGAAATATATAGTTTGTGGGGGTTATTTCACAGGTAGGGGGGTTAACACTGAAAAACTGCAGGAAGTGCATATAGAGCGCAGCCCCCACATTTTTAGCTGTAATTGCCCTTGTGCATTGCCCCTGCTTTGGAGTGTTTGGTGCCCATGTCTTTATGTGCACCCATACATATGGGGCATCATTTTATTCAGGAGAAGTTTGTCTTTCAAATATGCCTTTGTTAGAAAATTTTTATGAGATTTTTTTTTGTCAAATCCACATTTGATCATGCGTCCAAGTTTACGTTTTAGAAAAAAAAAAAATGTCATAAAAAGTTCCAAATTTCACAATGCACTGACAAAAGGTATTTGGCTTTTGAGTGAAAACTACATTGCACCTAGAAACCTGAAGGTCTGTAGTTTCTAAAGATACCAAACATGAGGGGATATTTTAGATTTACATATAAGTTATGCTGCATTAACTGTTACAAGCGCTTTTCTGCTTTGTTCTGGTGTGATATTGTACAAAGTATTGCTTTAGTTTGGGGGTTACTTCTGGACAGGAACTGTGGGGTACCACCACATATTTGGTATCGTTGGACTTGGGAGTATCAGGGCTTTTACAAACAACAAAAAAAAGTGTGTAAAATTAACTTTTCTATGGAAAAAAAACTCAAAATATACAGAAATTTTTCATAATTTTATTTTTTTTTTACATATTTCACCCAAAATACACATCATATCTCCAGAAAAGTTATAAAATTTGGTATGTATGTCGAAGCCCAATTAGTGACGAAAAAAACGATATATAATTTCCCTAGTTTCATGGAGGTTTTTCTACCAAAAAACATTGTTAAAGTGAATGAGTACAAAATGCTTAAAAAACGTCTGGCACTGGGGGGAACCGAAATGACGAATTCGGCTGGCACTTAAAGGGTTAAAAGATCTTTCTTTCAACTAATGAAATTTTGTATAAAATTTTAAATGTTTCTACTTCTTAAAGAACTATCTTAAGATGCAGTAAACATCTGGTTTTTCCTCCCCAATCTAATCTCCAAAGCAACTTGAGCTCTTGAATCTTTTATGGACTTTAATTAATGCTGCTAGTTCCTTGTACTATTATTTTATGGCGTTCTTTCCTAGAAACTGTGACTTTACTTCTGTGTTGTTGATGAAGATGCACCTCTTGTGTTGTGTGGTTTACTGGGAAGTTTTAATGACACATACATAATGCTATACCTTATACTGACCAGTTATACATATTTTATACAATGATAAAAGATTTTTTTTCAGCTTGGTAAAGACTACAAAAGACATGGGATTTGCAATAGCCCTGCTCAATGTTGTACTGTGTACTACTGTACATACTAAAGGGAAAAGCAAAAATTTTCCAATAAAAGATTACCGTTTAAAGTCATATTCCTGCCAATTATTATTCCTTACTAATTAATTCCTGCATTTTAACATAGGTTCTAAAATAGTTACTTTTTTAAATGACCGATATATTCATATAACAGTATAAGGTTTTATGCAACAGGCTGTAGTTGTATAAACAATTGTATTCATTGCCATTTTAAAGGGGTATTAAAAAATGGCCTTGGGTAGAATGAGAAGCACAATTTTATATGCCTTGTAGAAAGGCAAGTTAACAAAGTCAACCCCCCAATAAAATATTTTGCCTAATGAAAGAAAACTTAATTATAAAGGACATGTATTGAAAATTTTCAGTGCTTTAAGTTATTTGTAAATATAATTGCTATTGAAAGAAGCATTTGCTGAACTCCTGGTTATTACTTTTTAAACCATGTTGGTCAGTCTCCTCCAGCAAGACAGGTCTGTCAACCTTCTGCCTTGTGTTACATTGTTTCAACAGTCTGAGCCACCAGGGCTGAGAATAGAAAAGGATAGGCAGACACTGCTTTTAATAGCAGTTATATATACAAATAACTCAAAACCTTTACAAATTTGTAATGAATGTATATTGCAAAGTTGCTTATAATTTTGTTTTCTTTTATTAGGCAAAAATTTATATTCTGGGTTGGCTTGTCCTTTGAAGTTGGTTGCATATGTTTTTTAGTCTGTTGCGTTCCACCTGCATTTGGTGCTTACATGCACTTGTGAGTAGAGCGGGATAGTGAATAATGGACTGTGGTGGAATGCAGGAATTATCCACCGCAGGAACAGTGAGTATGACCCCCTAGTGACTGATCTTTTTGGAATACACTTCCTAGAAAGATTATAGACATCATATAAGGTAATGGAGGACACCTGACACTGCAGGGCTTTGCTGCAAATTAGTGTTTAATAGTGCATTACACTACATGTTTCGGGCAAAGCCCTTTTTCAAGTGAACAACATAACATCTGAACAAAAAAAACATTTAAGTGGTTACAAGACCCAAGTCCAACCTCCCCCATCACCGCATTGGTTCCAAGCAGTCCAAAGGGAGGGGTTACTGCTCCAGGGCACTCAGTTAGGAGCCTGACCCCAAGGAAACTCTTTTAAAGTCCAAAGTTATTTTTTATACATGGCCCAGGAACTACCAAGTAAATTGGTCTTCCACCATAGTGTAACTGTAAAAGAAAAACAAATTCCTGGTACAAGCACAATACATATACTGCCCATCTTAACTGATACCTATTTTCTACTTGGGTGTCTTACCACATGCTGACCAAGTCTCACTAGGGCAGTTCATTTATATCTGTAAAAGAACAGAGGTTACCATTAGAGGTGTATAGTTTACAGAAAACATTTTACACTCCATGCGTCATTTAAACCATTAGGCGCTAAACTGTTCAGTTTTTTTTATCCATACTGCCTCCTTTTGCAAGAGTAGTTTTTTTTATATTTCCCACCCTTGAGGGGTACTTAACTACCTCTAGCACCATCCAGCGCAGTTGCAATTGGTTATGTTTTACCTGGTAAACAATGGTCTTCCACCATAGTGTAACTGTAAAAGAAAAACAAATTCCAGGTACAAGCACAATACATATACTGCCCATCTTAACTGATACCTATTTTCTACTTGGGTGTCTTACCACATGCTGACCAAGTCTCACTAGGGCAGTTCATTTATATCTGTAAAAGAACAGAGGTTACCATTAGAGGTGTATAGTTTACAGAAAACATTTTACACTCCATGCGTCATTTAAACCATTAGGCGCTAAACTGTTCAGTTTTTTTTATCCATACTGCCTCCTTTTGCAAGAGTAGTTTTGTTATATTTCCCCCCCTTGAGGGGTACTTAACTACCTCTAGCACCATCCAGCGCAGTTGCGATTGGTTATGTTTTACCTGGTGGAAATGTCTGGACACAGCTGTATCGCTGGCGGAACCTTCTTTAAAATTTCTAATGTTCCCCTTATGTTCCTTTATCCTGGTCTTGACAGATCTATTAGTTTGGCCAACATACACCTTGCCGCAGGGGCATTTGATCATATAGATCACACTCTTTGTATCGCATGTTGAAAAATGTTTTAATTTTATAGGGTAACCTTTTGTTGGATGGTTAAACTTGTCACCCTTAATTACCCCAGAGCAGCATACGCAATTAAGACATGGTGCTGTTCCCCACTTTGGGGTACCCAGGAATAGCTGCCTTCCATCTTTCCTTTTATATTCACTTGGGCATAGAATGTCCTTTAGTGTACTGCCCCGTTTAAAAAATGCTGATCCAGTCAGTCATTCTTAAATAACAATACTGATTGAATCAATTTAATTTTCTTAAAGATTTGATTGACTCCTCTGTGCAGTTATATATATTATTTAGGTTAGAATAGTTCTTACCAAATACAGTAGATTTCATTGTATATATTGTCTTTTTTTCTAGTTTTTAGCCTTCAATTTACCCCCAAAATCAATAACTTGAGCATTAGCGTATGTCTAGCTTCACTTATTAGGAAGTCAGTTGCTGTAGTTACCAAGGTCATACAAAGCATTCTGATAATGTAATACTGCATTTCTCAGCTGTTTTAATTCACAACTGATGGTGGTGCTGCCGGTCTACTTAGATTGGATCTTATATGTTTTCCTTTTTATGCTGCTAAATTGCTCAAGAAATTTGCTATAAGAATATAAAGCTAAATCTAGTTTATCGTTTCCATCGTTTAATTGTTCATGCAAGGCATCTCCTCATATAGCGATTTACAGTAATCTTACTGAAATAACAATTTTGTGCCAAAGAATGAATAATGAATGTGATGCAAGTGTTGAGCTCCTTAAAATGTCCCTGTAAATGTTTTGTATTACTTGTGGAACGTCACTATTTTTCTAGGATATTTTTTTTAGTAGTACTATAAAAATAAAAACTTTTATTGAATTAGTTTGTTTTATTGTACCTAATCTAACTGATTTTTTCGAGGCTTTAAAAAAATATTTAGGAAAGCATTTATCCTTTAACTGTTAAATTGTTCATATTTGTTTTAGAATATGTATTATTATTTAAACTGAAAAAGTAATAAACAACACACATATCCCACCTAGGAAAGTGACTGACTAGAACATGCATATAAATACATGTTTGCCATGCAATAAAGGGTTGGTATGTTACACAGGAATGTATATATTTTTTTTGTGGGGGAGGGGATGGTTAAAAGGGTATGGCCTAAACATTTTTTCATGCTATGCCTAATTCTGAGATTGCGCTGGTAGTGGTGGGCCCATTATATCATGTTTACTTGTCTGACACAAGTAAACATGTCTGCCATTGGCTGCAGCCTCCTTAGCCTCTCTAATATAAAATATTAAAGAAATGTTTACGTTTTTAAGAAACAGCATGCTGTTCTATTAAATATAGATCCCAACATTCAGCTCACAAAATGTTATGAATGTGGAAAAAACTGCATTTATAATCAAATCATATAGGGGGGATTAAACTGTCCCATCTTTGTAGGCACAACATAATTGAATAGTTTTATGAACGAGGTATGATGACCGTTTTAGTATCAAAGGCCTTATATATTTTTTAAACACTCTTTACAAATAGCTTAAAGAATAATTTAAAATACAGAAAAAAAATATAGATTTTGACTCACCAATCTTGTGTGAACCTGCCACTGAACCTGCTAAGCTGTATCCAGGGGTGTTTTTAACTCTTTTACTGCCAAGCACGTATGGCATACGTGCTGGCAGTAAAAGGGCTTAAACGCCAACGACGTGTCTCATACGTCGTTGGCGTTTAAGCGCTGCCCTCTGCAGCGGCGGCATGTGCCGCCGCTGCAGAGGGCTTCTAACAATGACAGCCCCCCTGGGCAATGTGCCAGGGGGGCTGTCATCAGGGTCCTGCGAACCGATCGCTCGCAGGACCCTCCAGGAAGCAGCAGATGCGATCGCATCGCATCTGCTGCTTCCTGCTTCCTCCCTCTCCCCCAGCGCCGGCCCAAATGACGAAGGAGGCGATCGGTCTTCAGGAACAGGTAAGGACTTTTTTTTTTTATTGCATTTACACACTTTTACACACTTATACACACATTTACATACATTTATACACACTTACATACATTTACACACACTTACAGCACACATTTTAGCATTTTTTTATTTTATTTTTTTTTTTTCATTTTTCACACTTTTATACACTTATTTACACTCATATACACACTTACACACTATCACACAACTTTTACACATGTACACACATGTATACACAAACACTTTGGTTTTTTTTTGTTTTGCTTTTTTTTTTTTTTTTTTTTTTCATATTACCACTTTGTTTTTATTTTCTTTTACCTAAAAACTGTTTATTTTGACAGCGTAACTATTGGATCAGATATTCTGGCCACTAATTACACTGTCATGTAACTTATTTTGTTGTTTCACTGATTTGCACAATTTTTGTGGTTTTATCACATTTTATCCCTATATAAGTGTTCCTGATCTGTTTTTAGCGTAGCTTTGCCAGGTGTAACTTTGGTGTACAAAAATAACTTTACCTATTTTGAATTCATCAGAATGTGTACTTTCCAAAAATATATGGTTTTCTGGGGGTCACTGTATAGTTAGGGGGGGGTTACTGCACATAATACACTGACGGGGCTCTGTGTGCAAAAGCTGAGCTGGCAGGCGAGAAATCCTTATGCGCTATTTTCATTTAGGGTTCAGTACATACCGCAGACTTTGGTATATCTATGCATATTGGGCATCAAACTGTTCAGTAGGCCTCTGGTGTTCCTATTTGGGGTGACTTGCCTTTGTACGCAAGAAATTGTGTGAGATAAATGCGGCAAATTGCAACATTTTTAGGCGATTTTCTGAAATCTCATAAAAACCGATAACTTTAGGAAAGCTTTGCGGCTTGGTACTTTGGTGTAGAAAGGACTCTTTACCCTTGTTGGATTTGTCAGAATGTGTACTTTCCAAAAATATATGGTTTTGTGGGGGTCTCTGTATAGTTAGGGGAAGTTTTGGCACATAATACACTGACAGGGGGCTCTGTGTGCAAAAGCTGAGCTGGCAGGCGAGAAATCCTTATGCGCTATTTTCATTTAGGGTTCAGTACATACTGCAGACTTTGGTATATCTATGCATATTGGGCATCAAACTGTTCAGTAGGCCTCTGGTGTTCCTATTTGGGGTGACTTGCCTTTGTACGCAAGAAATTGTGTGAGATAAATACGACAAATTGCAACATTTTTAGGCAATTTTCTGAAATGTCATAAAAACCAATAACTTTAGGAAAGCTCTGCAGATTGGTACTTTGGTGTAGAAAGGACTCTTTACCCTTGTTGGATTTGTCAGAATGTGTACTTTCCAAAAATATATGGTTTTGTGGGGGATCTGTATAGTTAGGGGAAGTTTTGGCACATAATACACTGACAGGGGGCTCTGTGTGCAAAAGCTGAGCTGGCAGGCGAGAAATCCTTATGCGCTATTTTCATTTAGGGTTCAGTACATACCGCAGACTTTGGTATATCTATGCATATTGGGCATCAAACTGTTCAGTAGGCCTCTGGTGTTCCTATTGGGGGTGATTTGCCTTTGTACGCAAGAAATTGTGTGAGATAAATGTGACAAATTGCAACATTTTTAGGCAATTTTCTGAAATGTCATAAAAACCAATAACTTTAGGAAAGCTCTGCAGATTGGTACTTTGGTGTAGAAAGGACTCTTTACCCTTGTTGGATTTGTCAGAATGTGTACTTTCCAAAAATATATGGTTTTGTGGGGGATCTGTATAGTTAGGGGAAGTTTTGGCACATAATACACTGACAGGGGGCTCTGTGTGCAAAAGCTGAGCTGGCAGGCGAGAAATCCTTATGCGCTATTTTCATTTAGGGTTCAGTACATACCGCAGACTTTGGTATATCTATGCATATTGGGCATCAAACTGTTCAGTAGGCCTCTGGTGTTCCTATTTGGGGTGACTTGCCTTTGTACGCAAGAAATTGTGTGAGATAAATGCGGCAAATTGCAACATTTTTAGGCGATTTTCTGAAATGTCATAAAAACCGATAACTTTAGGAAAGCTTTGCGGCTTGGTACTTTGGTGTAGAAAGGACTCTTTACCTTTGTTGGATTTGTCAGAATGTGTACTTTCCAAAAATATATGGTTTTGTGGGGGTCTCTGTATAGTTAGGGGAAGTTTTGGCACATAATACACTGACAGGGGGCTCTGTGTGCAAAAGCTGAGCTGGCAGGCGAGAAATCCTTATGCGCTATTTTCATTTAGGGTTCAGTACATACTGCAGACTTTGGTATATCTATGCATATTGGGCATCAAACTGTTCAGTAGGCCTCTGGTGTTCCTATTTGGGGTGACTTGCCTTTGTACGCAAGAAATTGTGTGAGATAAATGCGACAAATTGCAACATTTTTAGGCGATTTTCTGAAATGTCATAAAAACCAATAACTTTAGGAAAGCTCTGCAGATTGGTACTTTGGTGTAGAAAGGACTCTTTACCCTTGTTGGATTTGTCAGAATGTGTACTTTCCAAAAATATATGGTTTTGTGGGGGTCACTGTATGGTTAGGGGAAGTTTTGGCACATAATACACTGACAGGGGGCTCTGTGTGCAAAAGCTGAGCTGGCAGGCGAGAAATCCTTATGCGCTATTTTCATTTTGGGTTCAGTACATACCGCAGACTTTGGTATATCTATGCATATTGGGCATCAAACTGTTCAGTAGACCTCCGGTGTTCCTTTTTGGGGTGATTTGTCTTTATCTGATCTTTATCAAGAAATTGTGAGAGATAAATGCGGCAAATTGCAACATTTTTATGCGATTTTCGAAAATGTCATATAAATCTGCAAACTTAGGAAAGCTTTACAGCTTGGTACTTTGTAGCAATAAGAAATATTTACCCATTATAGATTCGGGGGGATGTGTATTTTCCAAAAATATATGGCTTTCTGGGGTGAATGTACTTTTTTTGTAGCATTATCCCACATAAAGGATGTAAATGTGTTGATTTTGCAGGAGCTGAAATGATAGATCATATGGGGGTATGTTCCCATTGGGGCCCCTACATGCCACATACTTAGGTAAACCTATACATATTGGGCATCAAACTGTTCAGTGGACCCCTGGCGTTCAAATTTAGGGTGTTTTATCTTGGTACCTAACACTATGTGGGAGATAAGATGCTGCAAAGTGGAAGCTTTGAGGGGATTTTTGGAAATGTCATCAAAATTGCTAACTTTAGAAAAGCTGTGCGGCTTGGTACTTTGGAGTAGAAAGACATGGGTACCCATTTTAGATTCGGGGGAATGTGTACTTTCCAAAAATATATGACTTTCTGGGGTGAGCGTACTTTTTTGTAGCTTTATCCCACATATAATGATGTAAATGTGTTGATTTTGCATGAGCTGAAATGACAGAAATGACAGTATATATGGGGGTATGTTCACATTGGGGCCCCTACATGCCACATACTTAGGTAAACCTATACATATTGGGCATCAAACTGTTCAGTGGACCCCTGGCGTTCAAATTCAGGGTGTTTTATCTTGGTACCTAATGCTATGTGGGAGATAAGATGCTTCAAAATGGAAGCTTTGAGGGGATTTTTGGAAATGTCATCAAAATTGCTAACTTTAGAAAAGCTGTGCGGCTTGGTACTTTGGAGTAGAAAGACATGGGTACCCATTTTAGATTCGGGGGAATGTGTACTTTCCAAAAATATATGGCTTTCTGGGGTGAGCGTACTTTTTTGTAGCTTTATCTCACATATAATGATGTAAATGTGTTGATTTTGCAGGAGCTGAAATGACAGAAATGACAGTATATATGGGGGTATGTTCACATTCGGGCCCCTACATGCCACATACTTGGGTAAACCTATACATATTGGGCATCAAACTGTTCAGTGGACCCCTGGTGTTCAAATTCAGGGTGTTTTATCTTGGTACCTAATGCTATGTGGGAGATAAGATGCTTCAAAATGGAAGCTTTGAGGGGATTTTTGGAAATGTCATCAAAATTGCTAACTTTAGAAAAGCTGTGCGGCTTGGTACTTTGGAGTAGAAAGACATGGGTACCCATTTTAGATTCGGGGGAATGTGTACTTTCCAAAAATATATGGCTTTCTGGGGTGAGCGTACTTTTTTGTAGCTTTATCTCACATATAATGATGTAAATGTGTTGATTTTGCAGGAGCTGAAATGACAGAAATGACAGTATATATGGGGGTATGTTCACATTCGGGCCCCTACATGCCACATACTTGGGTAAACCTATACATATTGGGCATCAAACTGTTCAGTGGACCCCTGGTGTTCAAATTCAGGGTGTTTTATCTTGGTACCTAATGCTATGTGGGAGATAAGATGCTTCAAAGTGGAAGCTTTGAGGGGATTTTTGGAAATGTCATCAAAATTGCTAACTTTAGAAAAGCTGTGCGGCTTGGTACTTTGGAGTAGAAAGACATGGGTACCCATTTTAGATTCGGGGGAATGTGTACTTTCCAAAAATATATGACTTTCTGGGGTGAGCGTACTTTTTTGTAGCTTTATCCCACATATAATAATGTAAATGTGTTGATTTTGCAGGAGCTGAAATGACAGAAATGACAGTTCATATGGGGGTATGTTCACATTGGGGCCCCTACATGCCACATACTTATGTAAACCTATACATATTGGGCATCAAACTGTTTAGTGGACCCCTGGCGTTCAAATTCAGGGTGTTTTATCTTGGTACCTAATGCTATGTGGGAGATAAGATGCTTCAAAGTGGAAGCTTTGAGGGGATTTTTGGAAATGTCATCAAAATTGCTAACTTTAGAAAAGCTGTGCGGCTTGGTACTTTGGAGTAGAAAGACATAGGTACCCATTTTAGATTCGGGGGAATGTGTACTTTCCAAAAATATATGACTTTCTGGGGTGAGCATACTTTTTACTAGCTTTATCCCACATATAATGATGTAAATGTGTTGATTTTGCAGAAGCTGAAATGACAGAAATGACAGTATATATGGGGGTATGTTCACATTCGGGCCCCTACATGCCACATACTTGGGTAAACCTATACATATTGGGCATCAAACTGTTCAGTGGACCCCTGGTGTTCAAATTCAGGGTGTTTTATCTTGGTACCTAATGCTATGTGGGAGATAAGATGCTTCAAATTGGAAGCTTTGAGGGGATTTTTGGAAATGTCATCAAAATTGCTAACTTTAGAAAAGCTGTGCGGCTTGGTACTTTGGAGTAGAAAGACATGGGTACCCATTTTAGATTCGGGGGAATGTGTACTTTCCAAAAATATATGACTTTCTGGGGTGAGCGTACTTTTTTGTAGCTTTATCCCACATATAATAATGTAAATGTGTTGATTTTGCAGGAGCTGAAATGACAGAAATGACAGTTCATATGGGGGTATGTTCACATTGGGGCCCCTACATGCCACATACTTAGGTAAACCTATACATATTGGGCATCAAACTGTTCAGTGGACCCCTGGCGTTCAAATTCAGGGTGTTTTATCTTGGTACCTAATGCTATGTGGGAGATAAGATGCTTCAAAGTGGAAGCTTTGAGGGGATTTTTGGAAATGTCATCAAAATTGCTAACTTTAGAAAAGCTGTGCGGCTTGGTACTTTGGAGTAGAAAGACATGGGTACCCATTTTAGATTCGGGGGAATGTGTACTTTCCAAAAATATATGACTTTCTGGGGTGAGCGTACTTTTTACTAGCTTCATCCCACATATAATGATGTAAATGTGTTGATTTTGCAGAAGCTGAAATGACAGAAATGACAGTTCATATGGGGTATGTTCACATTGGGGCCCCTACATGCCACATACTTAGGTAAACCTATACATATTGGGCATCAAACTGTTCAGTGGACCCCAGGCATTCATATTTAGGGTGTTTTATTTGGTTACTTTATGACCTGTAGGAGATAAGATACTATAGACTAGAAGCTTTGAAGCGATTTTTAAAAAAAATCACAAATTTTGATAAAAACCAATAACTTTAGGAAAGCATTGCGACTTGATAGTTTGGAGTAGACAGACAGTTGTGCCTATTCTGTATTCCCCAGAATCTGTTCTTTCCAAAAATGTACAATTTTCTGGGATAAACCTTCTGTTAGTGGAATTTTGGCCTTGAAATCCAAAGTATGCAGTTTTTTTGGAGCAGTGCTTTGGGAATTTGGTAGTGTACTGCTGGGAGTTTTTGACCTATACAAGTGAGAAATCTCCATAAAACTATATATATTTGGTATTGGCACGTTCAGGAGACATGGGACTTTCCAAATCAGTTGTATATTCGTGCATAAAATAATTTTTGTTTCTAGTATGTGTGATTATATTATGGAAAATTTGATTTTTTTTGCATTTTTAGACATTTAGAAGCCTATATCTTGTTACAGAATTGGAATTACACAAAAATTCTACCATATTTTGAAAGCTTAGGTTGTTCTGAAAAAAACGATATATTGTTTTCCTTGGTAAACTAAAAGTCCCCCCGAGGAAAGGCCCCTAAAATGAAACAGTGCAAAATGTTCAAAAACTGTCTGGCAATACAAGTTCCGCTTTGACCAAAATGGCTGGCAGTAAAAGGGTTAATGGCGGTATGGTAAGACCTTTGCAGGATTTTGTTTATCCCAGGGATTTTCTTTACCCGCTGATCTGAAGACTATGCTTCTTTTCTTGGTTTCTCAGTTTTAACCACTGTTCCTTGTAAGCTGTGCAATTTGCAGATGCACATACAGTAATACACTAGTGCACACCACTATTTTCAGAGCACACAGAAAAGTGTGCTAGGGAACACTGCTTGTTTGATGCATCTTTCAACACAAAATTTAATAAGAACCACCTAAAACCTGTTGGGATGCCATTGAAGTCAATGGTAACTTGGTCTTCAGAATTCAAGCAAGTTAAAATTATTATAATTATTATTGTTTGAATCCTGAAGATCAATTTACCATTGACTTTGATTTTTAATATTAATATTATTATTCCCTGTTGTTTTGTTTCAATACATTTTTACATTCTTAAATTGTGGGAAACATTATGGTTGTGATAAGTTGCAATTTTTTTTTTACCCGCAATAGCTTGATTTTGCACAGTGCCCCGTAGTTTACATTTTTTAATATACAGGTATGTGAGCTACTGAGTTTGTAAAGGTGTGATTTGCCTTCAATTTTATTACTGGAGAGAAATGTAACCTGCACAAAAGTTGTCTTGAAACATGGAATATGCTTTCCTGTTTAGAGAATATCGCTCTTGGATCCTACATTAAGTGCATAGGTGGTGCCTAGAGGGCAGAAGGAATTTTTATCTTTAATGTTTTGTTGTTGTGCTGAAATACACACACCAGTGTTACTAGTGTCTTTAAACTGAAACTGAAGTGCCAGTTTCCATTGCAACCCTTTTTACCTTTTACCATTTTACATTCATTTCTGTAAGAAACTAATTGCTAATTGATTTCTGTTGGTGCAATTTACTACCACTGTACAAGTTCAATGTTCATTTTCATGTGTGAGAGTCAGCAGTACAAGGCTAGGGGATTTTTCTTGCTATAAACCTAATGACTTTTGCAGCAGATCTGTAAGTATGATATAATATGAAAAGCAGTTGTTAACTTTTGTTGTTACTTAGTTTCAATAAAATAATACTTTTTTTTTTTAATTCTTTAATGTTGTGTACATTTTTCATACTGTGCAATAGTCAAGAAGGAAGATGATTTTTTTATGTTTCCCATTCAGGATTGAGTATTTAAACAAATGGGTCTGCAAAAGCAGAATTAGAACTAAAGTGTTTTAAGAAAATTGGCAGGATATTTTTTCAGGTACCTTATTTTTGTTCTAAGTCTTATGGCACATGGGACATACTTGGAGAAGCACCATAATCCTGTCAAGGAGCTGGTTGTTAGTTTTAATGGAAACCACTGTTAGCTTTTAGTCCAAAATGAGCAGTTTCCTTAGAATGAAAGACAAGCTCCTTGGCTGCATTTGGACATGTCTCTATGCAGGCTGAAAAATGCTGGTGGAAAATACACCTCAGCTCCCTTTTTGAGAGCAGACACTTACAGCATGATCTTTATTTAACTATTATTATTATTATTAACCTAAATCCTTGTTGTATTCCATTCAGCTTGCAATGTACAGGTATGGGAACCCTTATCCGGAAACCCATTATCCAGAAAGTTACGAATTACGGAAAGGCCATCTCCCATAGACTCCATTATAAGCAAATAATTCTAATTTTTACAAATTATTTCCTTTTCCTCTGTTATTATAAAACAGTACCTTGTACTTGATCCCAACTAAGATAGAATTAATCCTTATTGGAGCAAAACAGACCTATGGGGTTTATTCAATATTTAAATTATTTTTAGCAGATCCAAATTAAGGAAAGATCCCTTATCCGGAAAACCCCATATCCTGAGCATTCTGGATAACAGGTCCCATACCTGTAATACAAAAGAGTAGATAGTAACGCTTTGTACTTTGCACTGGTGTTAGCAAATTAACCCCACAATGCAAATGAAATGGGTGCAGGATTGCTATTGGCAACTAAAGACAAATGTACTCCAGTTGCTTTCAATTTTACAATAATCCTGTGTAGAAGGTGCAGGAATTCAGGCTCGGACCATCCGATAAATTACACCATTACTCGAGGGCCATAGTAAGAGTAATAGAAAGCTCACTTACTGAGTTTCTTTCATTAAGAAATAACAAAAAGTATACCACTACCTAATATATTAAACCAGAACTTTAGGGAAGGTTGCCTTTTATTACAATTATTTCTGTATTATGTTAGTACTAAACTGTTAATTATGAAAATGTCTCTAATTAGGCAGTTAGCTATCAAAGACAGGGCAAGGTTAATAGTGTTTAGCTGTACTGCACATCTGAGTCCATTCCTGTATTTTGCTGTTCTATTGCCATTTCTAAAGATCTTTTTTTGCTCTTTGCTCATTCCTTGAGGTGGCAAAAAAATTACAACCCTGCATGATAGTTTTATGTCCTCTGTAACCAAACTGCATAGTATACATAACTGGATCAGGACTTTAATGTTTAGAACATGTAATTTTCTGTGCCTTAAAGGGGCAATTCACCTTTACAAAACACCTCATTCTTTTAAATTTAATTTTTTTCTGAAAAGTAGCTTTGAAAAAATGGATTGCATTATTTTTGTTGCTTGTATAAGCTATGTAAACCAAGCATCTTGCATTCTAAATTGTTTGGGCTTAATATATTAGTTTATCCATTTCTCTGTAGCATCAGCTGTAATGGTTGTTCTGTGAAAGATCACGCTGCTGCTGAGCACTCTTTGAATGTATTACGATTGTAAAAAGTTGTTACCAATTAGAAAGCCAGTAGTCTGATTTGTTGAGATGACCCTGGAAAACACGAGGGACAAAATGAAAAATGTTTCTTTTTAAATGTCATTACATTTTGTAGCTTTAATTGATAGTTGTCTTGACTAACCTGATAAACCTCTTGTTTTATGCAGTAAACCTGCCATAGCACATTACCAGCATAACATTTCACAAAGGAAAATGCTGGAAATGAGTGTGTATAGGATTCCCCAGATTATCAGGCCAGCTTTTGCAGTGGATTTTGGAAAAATATACTTCTCTATACAGACTCTCTAGGTATGGCTACTGTGTTCTTAAGATTACCAGTGATGTAAAGGCACATTTGCTGCACATGGAATAGAGCTAAGCACCCTTCTTTCTATATTGTGTAAATAAAGTAGTTTAAAGGTTTTTAAAAACCCTGATTATTTATCAATTATCCCACCACATGGCAATAAAAAAAATTGAAGAAATTACTTGCACATCCAGACAGGCTTGCATACATGCCTGATACTTTGTAGAGGCCAATCTTGACTATTAATAGAATAGTTTGAGGTAGTTGTTCAACATATTCAATATAATGTATTTAAAGGACATGTAAACCCAACCACACAAATTTAATCAGTGAACAGCCTTTTTGAAATCTTTCAATACCTGCCACACTGGTTGTCCAGAGGTTAATAGTAAGGTTGCAGCATCCCCTTAATCACTTAGATTTCCTTCTCCTCCTGTAATCCACTTGGCCCCCTCCCTCAGGAATTTGCTTTGACTTCTGGCTCGTGGGCATGCTCAGTTGTTCCAAGCTTACATTAGAAATTGAGAATGAGAAATTTCAGCAAGCAAGGTCCATTTGATCCTCATACTAAAGAAACATACACCAACATCCAAATCTTGAAAAAAGGCAAGATACAGTAACAGGCCAATATGATTAAACCATACAGATATCCAATGTAAGAGGCCTTTCTTCTGCCTTCCCCTTTATTGTCTGAGGAAAAAAAAGTGCACTAATGATAGCACTTGACTAATCACAAAGTACTTTTTGGCAACAGAGTCCTTGCAAAAAATTAGTTACAATCATTGTTTTATTTACTTCATTTGTTTTCTAATACCATTCTGTTATACAATTATACAATTCTGTTATAGCATGTCATGCTGCAGTCTCTACCATTGCTAGCTGTGATACTCATTTTTACAACCAGTGAAGAAAAAAAATAATAGCCAGCATTAGCCAAGGTTTCCTGTCATTATCCTATTTCACCCCACATTTACTTTATAAGTGATAGTTATTAGACTTTATATTTCTTTTTTAAAGGGGAGCTGTCACCCTAAGAAAAAAAAATAAAAAATTCTATTTTATCATACTAATTGGACAAAATAAACTTTGTTTACTCTGTATTATCATGTAAATATTGTTTATTATTTATTTTTTGGGGGGAATCAGCAAGCAGGCAGGCACAAAAAGAAACAGGGCATTACATAACTTCATATAATATGTAATACAGAAAGGTCATATTCTACAATTAAAAATCATTGAACTTATGGTCTAAGCTAGTTGTATAACAAGAAGAGAGTTTTTGTGTGAAGGAAAATAATGCCTACAATGCCTTTCCTGTAGACAAAATGTTATGTTGTAGCATAAAAATCTTTAATAAAAATGTTTTTTTTAACTACATTGTTATGGTTTTGTTTTAATAGGATTGCATTGTTGTTTTTGGCTACTGTTCATCAAGCTTTCATTGTTGCATCTGTTCCAGATTTTGCTTTTCTCTCTGTGGAGACGATTCATTTCATATGCTTAGAGCTATGCTGTGGTCACAGAAAATCAAGCCAGTCTTATATTTGTATTTTGCTCATATTGCTCATTACTATCTTATTTTTCTTCTTGTAGTTGCTATCATACTGCTTGTCTTCTTTATCTTTTTTTTTATCATACTGCATGAAATATATAGCCATACTAATGCTGCAGTAATATATTTCAGACTGCAACCCCCAGATCTAAATTTAAAAAAAAAACAACAACAATTTACTTATCTTTTGATAATGAACCCAGAAAATATTTTTTTGCCCAACGAAATAAAACACAAGTCTCATCAACTTTGCAATAAATATTCATTACAAAGTTATTTGTATACATTATTGCTATTAAAAGCAGTGTCTGTCCTAACACAGACTGACAGACCTGTCTTGCTGGAGAAGGCTGGCTTTTGCAACACTGTTAAGGTGTTAAAGGAACAGTAACATTCATCCAGGTCATGGTATATCTAGTATAAATAAATTTAAAGCAACTGAAGTTGAAAATAAATTTCCAACTGAAGAAGCTGCTCGGATGAGTAGTGAAACGTCTTAAATGATTACTAAAAAGTCCAGTTGCTTTAAATTTATTTATACTAGATATCAAAAAATTAAAGTGTTTTAAAGTAATTAAAATATAATGTGCTGTTGCTCTGCAAAAAACTGGTGTTTTTGCTACAGAAAAGCTACTTTATAAATAAGCTGCTGTGTAGCCATGGAGGCAGCCATTCAAGCTGGGAAAAAAGGAGAAAAGGCACAGGTTACATAGCAGATAACTAGTAGATAAGCCCCATATAATGGGGGTTTATCTGTTATCTGCTAAGTAACCTGTGCCTTTTCTCCTTTGAATGGCTGCCCCCATGGCTACACAGCAGCTTACTTATATAAACCTATAGTAGTCTTTCTGAGGCAAACACACCAGTTGTACCAGTGCAGGGCAACAGTACATTATATTGTAATTACTTTTATACACTTTCATTTTTTGGTGTTACTGTTTCTTTAAGACAGTGTGGCTTTCAATAGCAATTACATTTAACTTTTAAAGCTGTAACAATTATTAATACAGGTATAGGACCCGTTATCCAGAATGCACGGGACCAAGGGTATTCCGGATAAGGGGTCTTGTAATTTGGATCTCCATACCTTCTACTAAAAAATCAATAAAACATTAATTAAACCCAATAGGATTGTTCTGCATTCAATAAGGGGTAATCAGATGCTTTGCTTTGGTTTTTTAACTTTTGAAATCTAATTGCTGCTTGGTTGCCCTGGGCAACATCACCGGTAATGTTTCACTCTACTTTTTACACAAGCATGATAAATATACCCCAAAGTGATTAAGGGGATACTGCAGCCTTTTGCTATTAAACTTTCAACAACCGGTGGGGCAGGTGTTGAAATATTTTAAAGAGGCCCGTTCACTGCTTACATTTTTGTCTGTGGGGTTTACATGTCCTTTAATATAATAAAAAGCAATTGTTTTCTTTGCATAGCGGTAATGCGATTCGTCAGACTCTGCCATGCTTTTACTGAAATTAGTAAGTAAAGTAAGAGAAAAACATCAAGAGTTGATGTCTAAACCGTTAAATCAAATTCAAATAGCTGTAGCATGTAGTTGCGTAATAATCATTAAATTGCTCCATGGAAACATGGCAGGAATTACTCTAACCTTAAAAATGACAATGTTTAAGGTTAGATAGATAGAAACACAAATGTTTGCTGGAACAATGTGAAACTGTGTGATAAGTTAACAGGTGTTGGCATATCTGTCTCTGGCCACTACAAGTTAGCTTTTTTGGTAGGGTTCAAGTGTTAGGAATGCTATGGCGAATGTCACCTGAGGTGACATTTCTAGTAATAGCCTTCCTACAGCTATTAATTTGCTATACAGTAAATAACATGCTCATCTTTCTTTTCTAAGTGGTGATGATATAGATGCTCGAGTTATAGAAACGTGTGTGGTGATACCATATGACCGCTGGTTGGCTAACAAATAAGCTTTGCAAATCATAGTACAGGTACAGGACAGTAGTTTTCCTTTTTTCTGCTTTTGGTTTCAACCTTTCCTTCATCTGTGAGAACAGTATGCTATATATGAAGGAATACTGCTTAAAACCTACATGCTAGTAGGGCAGAATAAAATAGCGACTGTTACCTACAGAATGCATCAGTACAAGAAAAATTAATGAGGGAATTTTAACCAAGGCACTTAGTTGTTCTTTTTATATTATGCATTTTGTTTTTCACTTTAATAAACATTACCTCCCTTTTAGGTCTTGAACAGAGCTTACAAACTTTGTTAAGGTTTTGTAGCTTTTGTCTTTACATATTCAGTTTACTGTTGCCTCTTGCCTTTTTAAGCCAGTTGGCAGTTTTACAAATTATAAAAACCTAGCATCAAGTTAGTGAGACTTCCCAAGTGGCACTTTTTTTTTTATAAACCCCACCAACTGTAGCTCTGCTAGAAAGATAAACAAAATGTTGTGCCAACTGTTAAAATATCTATTTGGAGCTTTATGTCACAAACGGACATAAAGCTCCAGTATCTAATCTGATAGCTAAAAAAGATCCTTAATCAGTGTGGTTGTTTTTAGACTTTGCAAAGTGTTCTACTCGGTTGTTGCACATCCTGCTTAATAGGACACAATAGGGACACAAAAACACAGTTGAGTGCTAATAGTTGGTTCTATGGAGTATTTCCTTTTGTGCAATATCTTTATTCCTCTAACATTCTTGTAGCTGTCATTATAATAAAAATCCTGTCATAGTTTCTGTTTTACCCTATGAGTGGGGTCACCTCCAATTTGGCATATAACAAGGGGTCATCAAGTTGACTGTGAACCTAAGCTATATAATCTGAGGTATCCATTACTATAGTTCGCCCTCCTTTGTCTGCAGTTTTAATGGTAAGATTAAATCATTTAGCTAAATTGTCTAAGGGCTCTGGCACACGGGGAGATTAGTCGCCCGCGGCAAAACTCCCTGTTCGCAGGCGACTAATCTCCCTGAGTTGGCTTCCCCTGCCATCCCACCGGCGAACATGTAAGTCGCCAGCGGGATGGCAGACGCGGCGGGGCGATTTCGGGAAATCGCCGAAAAAGACTCGCTGTTTTAAAAAAAAAACATTTTTTAAAACAGCTCCACTGGTTCCACTGAACTTTTCAGGTAGGTGTTAGTTGAAGCAGGGGTTCACTGTTCTGATTAAATGTATGTAAATGGTAATTGTTGAAACTACTGGCTTTTTGTTATTTATTTTTTTTTTTTTTTATAGAGGCAGCCATATTTGTATTATCTATAAGGAAAAAAAATATTTCTTCTCAGTTCTTATAGTGTACTATATAACCCTTGGTCTATGGTACCTAAATTCCTTAATTGACTTGTCTTTCTAATGAGGAACCTATCTATTTGTTAACATACAGATGAATTGCGGAAGTTGAGTTGGTCTGGTGTTCCGAAATCTGTCAGATCCATAACGTGGAAGCTTCTCACAGTAAGTTAATCTCTGTCTACAATCATAATAGTTTGGGCACTAAAGGTCTCTGATTTCTGTATCAGGAAGAAAATTGGCCTTTCTGTTATTCAGCATTCATGTACAGTAGTTTTAAATTTTTTTTAAGATGAATTATTTTATCAGAAGTAGATATGCAAGAGGAAGTGTCAGAGATGTTTAGAGAAATGTATTAGTTGTCAATTTTGATCTTTTTAATATTTATGTTTTTAAATAGCGTCTGTTTTATCTGCCAGTTCTTAACAGCTGTAGAGCTCTGGACTGATTCGCATAGACCGCACACTCTGGAGAATGTTAAAGAGATGTTATCACTGGATCTCCTGGCACTTAACCTCTGTTTAACATTCTGAGCTCTTCTCACAAGTGTTTAGTGGTGCTATTTCCACCCCCTGTCTCTCTCTTAGAAAAGGCATTAGACAGTTTTACATTTTTAGCATAAATTTAAGTGAGAAAACAAAGTGTTTATATTGCATTGAGTCTAATTTCTTATGATAAAATACAACTTTTTTTTGCTAATGAGAGCTAATATGCTTACAATTTAGTGAAATGTATAACTGAATAGAGTAGCTGTTAAGAAATGCTACTTTTAAAAGATATTTTTCTGTCAGAAAATTTATATTTTATTGTCCTTATTGGGCCCTTTATTAAATCCCAAAGAGATGATCACTGCATTTTAGCCACCTTGATTATCATAGTCATTTAAGGCCTCAGTAACACCTGCATGCATCTGAATATTAAAAACAGGGAGACATTTCTGAACATTTAAAAGACTGGACATGAGTGAAACAAAACATAGAAAATGTCATTACTTCTTGTGACTATTTAAACATTTTTAAGGCAAGTACACTGGTGAATATTATTATTATTTGCAGTCAGCAGTATGTGTCAGGATAAAGAGGTCTGATCAACAAAGCATCATTAGATGTTTAAAAGCTTTCTAAAGAGCCAGCAAAATTAGGGTTGTAAGTACAGGTAAAATGAACACAACAAAATTGTATTCTCAAAAATGACCATGTATCTTGAAAAAAATATACATTTTAAACTGCATTTTATGTCAGGACTGTTAAAAATGTTCTTGTATTCAAAAGCAATACACAACGAAAGTAACCTGTTGTAACATACATAAAACCTGACCCTTGAGAAATAGAATAACAAAGTATTGTCTAAATAATCTTTTACACTTTTTGCTCCATATGGATACATTTACTTTGTGAAAAGATTTTACCCATAATTTCTAAACATGGTGGCGGAACTATTAGGCTCTGAACAACCATTCTGTTGTTATACAGTAATATTTAATCACTGACCATTTTTACATTCTATGGTCAAAACAAAATGTCTTTAAGGGGCACATTCATCAAAGTACGAGTTCGAATCCTAAAATGGGAAAAATTTGGATCGGATACAATAATTTCTGATGATTGCAAATATCACAAAAATGCTTATGAAAAATCAGAATAGTCATGATAATATTGTATTGGCGATTCGAAAGTCACAAAATTTTCGCATCGAACGATCGTAAACAGCGGGAAAACCATTCCGACTTCGATCCTTCTGTGCATGATTTGGGAAGCCTCCCATAGGACTCTACAACTCCAACCTGGCCCAAGGAAAGTCACAATACCGAAGCTTGAATGAATCAGAAAGTTTTGTACGATTTTGACGCACAGTAAGAAAAAGTTGCGCAAATTAGCGAAAAAATCAGCGAAAATACGCAAGGTACGAAAAAGTCGGATCCGGACCGATCGTACCTTAATAAATCTGCCCCTAAGTCTACTAAAAAATCATTTAAACATTGAACAACCACAAAAGGATTGTTTGCCACCAGTAGGGATTAATGCAGAATAGTTAGGATCAAGCACAAGCTATTTTTATTAAAAAAATACAAGTATAAAAAGCTAATGAATAAGAATGTGAAAACTCTCAAAATCCTTTTTTTCATAAGAATTTCCGTGTGATTACAAATGAAAAAAAAATCCTGAAAACCCCTTAAACCTCAAACTAAATAAAGATTTTTAAAATTTTATAAGGACAGCTACCATTGATTTCTACATGACCTCGTCAGCCTTTACATGACAAAGATTTGTATTCAAGTATTTTTTGTGGTTTTTACATTTGATAAATTATGAAAAAATACATAATTTTTAGCACTAAAAATTTGATTCAGGAAAACAAAAAAATTTACCATTGACCTTTTTATTTGTGACTTTTAAATTAATTTGCTTTTTGTTCTGCAGCTGTCTGGTTGCTAGGGTCCAATTTACCCTAGCAACTAGAACCTGGTAATATGTACGTTTTCTCTTTTGTGGGGTTGGTGTGGGGTTGGTAGTTGTCAGGATCCAACAGTGGACCCAAAGAAAAGATATTAGTTAAGTAATATTGACATTTATTTGATAAGCCCTATTTTTGGCTGCAAGCTTTAGAACCTTTTTCCAAAGGTGAAAAAATGTAAAGGAACATTACAGTTATATTTAAAACAACAACATTTTAAATACTTGTATTTTCGTCCTGCTACCTGCCACATAGTTTAGTAATGAGGATAATGTTTTGAGGCAACTTTCAGAGATTTTAGAAAAACTGCTGTATAGCTCCCATTATAGGTGTCTCCAACATTCCCACTGACAACTCTAGTATCTCTAAACTCCTCTTACTACCAGTAACTTAATTTAGTCTCTCTCAGTGAACCAACTGACAGTGATGGTCAAGCTACTGATGTTATATTCTGCCACTCCTTCCACTGGTTTAACCTCTATATGATTTCTCCCTATCTGACCATCACTTTTCTCTCAGATAACATTGTCAAGTGTTCTTAAAAGCCATCTCTTTACAGCAGTGTTCCCTGACCAGTGGCTCATGAGCAACATGTTGCTCTCCAACCCCTTGAATGTTGCTCCCAGTGGCCTCAAAGCAGGTGCTCATTTTTAAATTCCTGGCTTTTGGGCAAGTTTTGGTTGCATACAAACTAAGTATAATGCCAAACAGAGTCTTCACTAGGCTGCCAGTCAACATAGGGGCTATTAAGTAGCCAATTATAACACTTATTGGCACCCCAGGAACCTTTTTCATGCTTGTTGCTCCCCAACACTTTTTCCATTTAAATGTGGCTCACGTGTATAAAAGGTTGGGGATCCCTGCTCTACAGCCACACATACATACTATATATACTCAAGTATAAGCCGATCTGAATATAAGCCGAGGTACCTAATTTTACCAAAGAAAACTGGAAAAACTTATTAACTTGAGTATAAGCCTGGGGTGAGAGATGCAGCCGCTACTTCTACTGTTATAATTAACAGTATTCACCTGTATTAGCAACGCTGATCACATGATATGGATATACCTGATCAGTATTGCTAATACTGGTAATACTTAGGTACTAATTATAGGTAATTATTGATTGATTGAAGTTAAAAACACACGTGTTTAACTTCAATCAATTATGATTATTTATAATTAGGATCAAATATACGTATCAAATATAATTGGAATTGTATATATACGGTACTATCACAATGGACATCTATCTTCTGTGTCATCAGTAACCTCAGGCAGCAGAATAATCACTCTCAACTTTAACAGAAATTATTTTTCTTGTCCACAGTTCCACCTGAAACTGAATCTTTCTAAAACAAAATTAAATATACTACCTTTAATATCATCCCCTGTCACAGGTTTCACATTCAATAACATCACCTTTAATCAACCCCACAGGCACACTGCTTAGGAATTATCTTAGACACCGATCTGTCTTTTACACCTCATATCCAAACACTTGACAAATTTTGCAACATTGCCTGAACACGCCCTTACCTCAGCTCAGATTGAACTAAAACTGTAATTCAGTCTCTTTTTATTTCTTGCCTTGACTACTGCAACTCGCTACTTGCAGGCATTCCAACATATTACTTTTTACATCTTCAGTCTGTCCTAGATGTTGGTGCTAGATTCTAGATCTCACCCTTCCACATCAGCTGCTCCCCTATGATTATCTCTTCACTGGCTTCCAATTGTTCTCTAGAATAAAATTCAAATTACTAACACTCATATTTAAGGCCCTTATCAATGAAACCCCTCCCTGGGGGGCTAATAAACAGAAGGCAGCACATATAAAGTACCTCTGTCTATTTTTCAAGACATCCTTGTGCAGTAATTCTGTTTAACAAGCACCTGACCAGATTGATCAGTCAGATTCATAATATATTATTTTATAAAGGGCTGTAGCTGTCAATATATGTTGTGTTTAATTAGCATTGTGTTTACTTAGCACATTTCCTAATAAGTCCATAACCACTGGAATAATATGTTTCTGTCTTATGCTGTTTCTACTGGATACATCAATGGCATAGTTATCATTGCAGCACTTCACTTTGGGCCTATTAAGTTTTCCAGATTGAAATCTTAGCGTATGTTCGCTGTAATTTATAGCAAATAATTTCTTGTATGGAGTTCATCATTTAGTTCCACTACTGCTGCTAGGTAACTACTTCTTAGCAGTTTCAGAGATAGCAATAATATTATCATTAATAACACTAATGCTAATAACAATATAGAAAGGCTTTAAAACACTATTTCAAAGTGAATATAATCAAAGTAATGGATTACTGATCATTATTAAATGGAGTCATGTGTCACTGTAGAGATATTTAACATTTTATGATGAAATGCTTATGCGGGTTTTAGTTTGTCCTTAAGTTTATGAGCTACAAGGTTTTCTTGCACTCAGAGTGATCTTTGCTTGTCCAGAAAGCATGAAAGGAGTTGTAATTTAAATGATGGCACATAAAATGACAAGCACTTATTCAAATTAAATCAGGATATGGCTAAGGTTTAGTAAGGTATCATTACAGGGTATGTTATGGATCGCTTATTTTAACATTCTGGTTTTCTTAAAATGCTACAAAATGTCAAGAAAAGGACAATTTTAGTAATGTAATTTGTGCCTGAGCTTTAAGTAAAACCTTTGTTAAGCGAAAATTTCATTTTATTTTTACTTTTGAAGTTAACTTTTCCTAAATAGTACTAGTGAAACTTTTTTCTTATCTATATTGTCTAACCTGTTTGTTAGTCTGAGAATTTCAAATATTAATTGATACTTTTTGCAGCTGCAGTACAAATGCATAGCACTTCAGTAAGCTGTAAACCCCTCTACTTCCCATGGTGTAGGCAAACAAGCCACATATCTAGCAAAACTGGAAGACTTTGGGGCAACAACTGCTGCGCACAGCACCTAACCTAAGTTGTTAGGGCTTGGAATCAAGATTCTAATCTGCTGATACAGTAAACCTTGTACCGGTGTATACACATTTTATTCTGATCCTTAGTTAAATTAAATTTGAATAAATGTTGTATGATTAATAGATCCCTTTAAGTTTTAAATATGTTGCACTTGCATCTAGGGAATGTAACCTCTAGTGTTGCCTTTATAGATGTTGACCAAAAAGCGTATAGGGGCTGATTCACTGAAGTGCAATAACGCTTATCACATGTTTTTTAGTGTTAAAAAGCATGCAAAAATTAAGTCCCGATTCATCAAAAACGCACTTATTTACCTCACATTGCGTTAATTCTTGCATAGAAATAATACTAACACATGATTCACAAATACATATGAAGCATTAAACGAGCTAATTATTGCATTAGTCTTTGCAAATATTAACACTTACTTGGGGCAGGCGGTACTTCAAGAAAATTGTGGTTCGTGAGCTTTTGGCAACACAACATGGACTTTGCAGTGGGATTTTTTCAAGTATGTGTTGGCCCTAGAGTGATGCAGCCTCCAGTTTTCAGGGAAATGGTAATTTTCAGAACAGTAGTTTTCCAAAAGTAATGGTTACGTGCATAAAATTGTGCGCTAATATAGCAAGGGACGAAATATATCGCGCGCGGCGGGAATTAATGCAAGAGAAACGCTCAATGCGAGTTAAATAATGCAAAGAACATCGTGTCTTAATTACGACACCTTTCCTTTTAGTGCATCAAGCGTTAAGTCACAAAAAATAAGAAGCAATAACATTTTTAACGCATGCTATAAATACCGCTTGTTTTATCGCACTTGAGTGAATCAACCCCATAGTATGTTAAGAAAAATACTTTGGCTCAAACATGTATCTTTCTTCTTAAGCACAGAATTAAATATCAGGAATGAGCAGTACATACCTTGTTCTTGCACTGGAAAAAACAGAACAAACAGCAAAGTCATCATTTGAATTTTTGCATGTGTTTTATTTCTCTGAAGAAAAAAAAATCGCACCAGAAAAATGCAGAGAAAAATGCAGAAAAACACTAACATAATTATTACAGTTTCTCCATGCAGTTTGTTTTGACTGAATAAAAATGACCAATGCCTTCCCATTGACTACAATGCATTTGTAAAAATATTGCCATTTCGCAAAATTTTCCCTATTACCATGAATTTTTCATTCACTAACACCGATTTTACTTATTACTATAAGGCTGAAAACACATGGAGCTACTAGTAGCAGCTACTTTTCACGGCTATTAAAACATACAATGCTAATCATTTACTGATAATTGTCTCTATGTGTGTTTTAGCAGAGGCAAATCACAGTATTTTTTATGGCATTCTATTTTTTGACGTAGCTGCTACTATTAGATGTGTCTTCACCCTAAGGGCAAGAAGATTAGTCACCCAAGATAAATCTCCTCTACCTCAGGTGAATATTCTGGAAATTCTTTCCCACTGGAATAATGTTAATTGTCAGTGAAAAAACATATGCATTGCTTCAGCTTTGCAAAGTAACCTGAAGTTCTCCAGAAAACTTCAGGCTACTTAGGAGAGTAGCCATGTTGCGTATGTGTGTTCTCACCTTCCACTGGTATTTTGCCGCAGATAATGTGAAAATGTACATCATTAGAAATCCATTGCATCTTTGTTTGCAGTAGAGAGTCTGTTGTGTGGTTTAATGTAACCATCTTTGCTAACTTTTACTTCTGTTCTTTGTGTTTAATTATTGAATTTTTATTTTATATATTAATGGTCCATCTAGTTGTATTTTACCCACTGCGTCTTCCTCTCTACTGTGCTTGCAGAGACAAGCTGTAGGATATCACTCTGATACAGATGTGGGAGGATATAATACAGAAAATAATTATGTTTAAAACAGAAGCATCAATTAAATCTGATTTGACCGCTGCAGATACCATTCTATCACATAAAACACATCTATTATGATACTTGCATTGTTAGGTTGGGAAAGTGGAAGATAGAACAGAAAAAAATGTGCCTGGGGATTTTTTAAATTAAAGTTTCCACTTTATTGGTGCTAGCAAGCGAAGGGTATATATGCAGTACAAATGCCATTTGGGTGGGGGAGACTTGCCCAACTGATATACATTGTAGGCAAATGCAGGCTTTACATGTCCTTTAAGTGTCATGGATATTGATTAAGATTTTCAGTTAAAATTGAGACAGGACATTTTTAATGTTAATCATAAAAGTATGTAAGTTTAGTGATTAAACTCTACCATATTTATCTGTTGCTTAGAATGAATAATGCTTTGTCATTAATAGCATAGATAGTATGCAGTGGAAGTTCAGATGTGCTTAAATTCAGCCAAGTGATGTTTTTCATTTGTTCTTTTGAACAACAATTTTTATATTTATAGATAAACCAAGCACACTTTGGAAACTTATATCACATAACTTGGACACACTGATATTAAGTATAACTTTTCCACTGTCTTTGGTAATTTATAGAAATTACTTCATGATTAATTTAACATATGAATAAAATGACTGAACAATAAAGGTTACAGGGAAACATAATGAATTCACTTATCAAGTCATCTAGTATCTCTCGCTGTCTTGTGTTATTTATTGTTGAATTCTTCTTATGAGGCAAACATCTGTTCAGCATTGTTTAATGTCTAATTAAGTTCAACACGGTAAAAACATGCTGTATAATAGTCTCCTCAATTACACCAAAAGGGTGGAGGGTGGGGTAATTGAAAGCTAGTGCATCCATCCACTTTCTTGTATTGTTATTTATTTTATTACTATCTATCTATCTTTAGTCATATTTTTATTTACACGTTTAAATTAATAACAGAATATGCAGAACTAACAAAGGTAATAATATATATTGTCCCAATTTTGTCCAAGTGTTCTTTAAACATTTTTTTTTTTAAAACTATACACTATAAATTACTATAACAATAGTTAAAGAATTGCACGCTATTCAGATATTGAACATATAATTTGCCGACCCTAACCCACTGCAATTACTTATATAGCCACACCTGGTCTGCCCAGCTCTGATGCTACCATTGGCCAGGGTGAATTTATAAATCAAATTGGGCAAGATGGAAGTAACTGCACAGTGGGGAGGTTTCTGGGCCTCAAAAAAAAGAAAGTAAAAAGTCAGCACAAACCCACTTGTCCTGCAGGTTTTGGACCAGCACACCTCACCACTACTGTGTAACATTGACACAACATCCTTTTTTTAGACCTGTATTTGTTCTTAGGGTAGCTCATACCGTGTAGCTTCATGATGTCACCACATGAGCATTTTGTGTCAATGGAGTAATTAAAAAGACTGGGCCTGGTCTGGACTGGACTAGGACAAAAATCACTGCAAATGCAAAATGGATAACTGTTATGCTATATCAACTTATATATTTTAAAATGTTATGTTATGGGGAAAAAAACAAACCTCACAATCCTTCTTCATAGGTAGACACATGTACTGTAAGAAAGGAAGAGCAAAAGGCTAAGAAAGTGATTCAGTTTTCTTGAGGCTGACTGTAGTTGATTTATAAATTCTGTAAAATTTGCAAATGTGCGGCAAATTAAAAATTATGTAGAAAAGTATTACTGTCATTTAGCTGTATCTCTATGCACTATATTTGCTTATTCTATGTGTTGTTTATTACTTTACTCACACTATATATTTCTGTTGCAGAGGATATATTATATTATGCACTTCAACAAAACCTACATTTGTGCCAGGCAATCTGTATTTCCTTTTTAAACTTTTATAAACATTTAACTGTGAAAGTGACATTTGAGGTTTTAAAGTGTAGAATCTGATTACAAGAGTACTCTGCTTTCATAAATTCACTGTGTTTATACCCATACTGAGAGTATTTTGAAAGGGTTGATATAGTACAAGAACAACATTGCTTTCTGCTTTTTATTCCTAATGTAATTTTGAGTGATTTTCTTTTTAAGAGTTTTCAGCAGTAGTTTACTGTTTCACTTTCCTTTATGTATCACAATGAAAATGGTGCTTTATTTTATATTTAGGGTTATCTTCCAGCAAATGTGGAGAGAAGGGAAAGCACATTAAAAAGGAAGCAAAAAGAATATTTTGCCTTTATCGAACAGTACTACAGTTCCAGGAATGATGACACCAATCAGAGTACATACAGACAGGTACAGAAATACTTTGTTTTTATTTTCCATTTTTCACAAACTATAAATTCTTCTCTTATGTGAGGAGAATAAATATTTTGGGATGATAAGACATTTTCATGATACACAGAAAACCACATTGATAGCTTTTGCAGAATATGAAATACAGATAAATATTGATACAATATAGCATATGGCCACATTTTTGACTGATGTGTTTTTAACTCCTTAATAATAAGGCTGTACCTTGTACAGGTATGGGATCCCTTATCCGGAAACCCGTTATCCAAAAAGCTCCGAATTACGGAAAGCCTGTCTCCCATAGACTCCATTTAAATCAAATAATTCAGAATTTTAAAACTGATTTCCTTTTTCTCTGTAGTAATAAAACAGTACCTTGTAATTAATCCCCACTAACATATGAATAATCTTTATTGGATGCAAAACAATCCTATTGGGCCCAGAAAATTTTGTTGTGGGGGGGCCCTGTGATTTCTGATGGCGGCCCTGTCATTTCCGTTAATCTTTGCCACAGTGGAGTTTGTAATCTAAAGACCCATATCGTTACAAATACTCTACAGTGTGTTTGCCAAACTGTTTAACTGGCTGGCAGTGTGGGGAGAATCTTCAAACTTTGTTTTCATGTATCTATCATGCACTCATGCTTGAGCCAAAAAAAATCTTAAAGTACTGCTGTATGTGCGGGGGTAAAATGTGTACTTGTTCTTCTAGACAATGCCGGGGGCCTAGGAGGCCGATTCTTTGGATTAATACTTATTTGCTATCCTAAAAATTTTTCAAATTGATTATTTAGGTAAGGGATGACCTAAGCTAATCTTGTCACTTGGAGCTTATAAATCAAACATTAGTGCTTTAAAATAATTTAGTATTCTTATAGCCCTTCATGTACCATCAAATGCCACTTTAAAATAAAGAGAAAAAACCCAATGGATTTCTAAAACCTTTTAAGTTGAGCACTCTGAGCTACCTCAGTGCTGTGCACACTATCTTTGTTTTACTATTGTTGGCTGTGCAACCGAAGTTCTTGTTTGCCACAGCAATATATTATTATATATTATAAATAACATATAGCTTGAGATATAGGTGATGGGGTGTTTATATATATATATATATATATATATATATATATATATATATATATATATATACACCGGAACACTCCTAGGATTGCAAGAATTATGAGCAAAATGTAAATGTAAAAATAGAAAGGTTTATTACTCAACGTTTTTGTCTCACACAGAAACCTTCATCTGGAGTGAAAAACCATATATAAGAGATATATATTTATATATATATATATATATATAATATCTGTAAGATATTTTTATTCTTAAAGGAGCAATATACCCCATTTTTAAACATTAGCTCAATGAATAAGGCTTGTCTTGAGAATACTTTTTGCCTATGGTTAAAATAAAGAATATATTTTTTTTGTTATTTTTGTTTTTTACTAAGTAATCAAAACAATCACCAATCAACTAAGGGCCATGGTAGATGGGGAGATTAGTCGCCTGCAACAAATCTCCCCGATATGCCATCTCACCAGCTTGAATGTAAATCGCCGGTGGGATGGCATATGCAGCGCCACATTTTCCTGAAATCACGCAAGTTGCCTTGAGAGGAAACTTCCGCAATTTCGGGAAATCGCGGGCTGCATATGCTATCACACTGGCGATTTACATGCGACTAATCTCCCCGTCTACCACGGCCCTAAGAAGGCTTCCCTAGAAACAAACATTTTCCTAGCTACAACCTGTTAAATTTTCAGATAAGGAACTGTGTCTTTTCTGTGGACAGCTGATTTGTTTCATGCGAACAGGAAGTACAATGTGAATTTACTTAAAATTTCAGATTTTGCTCTGTTTAATGCAAGAAATAATAAAAACTCTTCATATTTCTTAATTAAAACTATAGGCAAAAGACAACAGAATGTTTAGCACAAGCCCTATTCATTAAACTAATGTTTATTCTAGCTGTTTTTAGACAGGAAAGGCTCCTTCCTGCTACACTCTGTTGCTTTTAGCATGATTGCTTTGATAAGGTTAATTATCTGATAAGGTAAACGTGCCAGAGTGAAAGTTGCTGTGATTTAAACTTCTTGAACATTTAAATATTAACCCTTTTTAACCTTCTAATCTTTAATGACTGACCATGCACACACACAGAAAATAGCGATTTCAGATAAGATTGTTTTGATATAAGATTGTTAGGCAATATATGAAAATTAAATTCTTGTAGAAGACTTTGGTTTTTTACACAATGTCATTTTGTGCTCACTTTTAATTTACAAAATGACTGTACAGCAATAGTCAAGATTTCATTTAAAACTATGTTAATCAGAATATTCAAATCTGATAATTTAAGAATAGATCATGGAATGATTTTACCCAGTTCTTTAAATAAGAACTGAATCACTGCTCATACTGGAGTTACTGAATCTTTGTGTCATTTCCCCTAGCCATCTAACAGGCTATTGCCAACATTGCTAATCACATGACCATGTTAATGGTTGTACTGCTGCATGGCTGTACTGCTGCATGGCTATCTATTTTGGAGACTGAAGAAGACAAAAGTGATATTACTGTCTTCAAACCAGCCTTTTAAAAGTGGTTTGAGACATCCCCTGATTTATAAAATTTCTTATAAAAATGCTAATTGCAGGAGATGAAAAATGTAATGCTACATTGCACAGGTGCACAGATATAAAGTAAATGTTCCGCTGTTACTACTATTAAGACAATTTGGGGCCGATTTACTGAAGGCTGAAAAAACGAGTCATTTATGGCATGCGTTAAAAATATTATCACTTCTTATATTTTGAGAATTCACGATCGATTCACTAAAAGGACACTTGTCTGAATTAAGAAGCAATGTTATTGTCATTATTTATCCGGTGATGACAGATTTTTAAGTGATATTTTAAACCATTCAATATATTTATGCGTTATTTCGTAGCACGCGATATTAGTGCGCGCTATTATGCACGTAACCATTACTTTCTGAAAACTACCGTTAAGAAAATTACCATTTCCCTGAAAACTGAAGGATGCATCACTCTACATACTTTCACATACTTTCACATACTAAAATCTGACTGCAAACTCCATCTTGTCACCACAGACAATCACCAGCTGTAATTTTTTTTAGTAACGCCTACTCCTGGGAGGTGTTAAGTTTCACAGTAATTATCACCACATTTTATGCTTTTAACGCTTCAAATATGTCTGCGAATTATGCATTAATATTTCTATTTGATAATTACCTCAATGCGATGGAAATAACGCTTTGCGATAATCAGGATTTTTGCACATGCGATATGAGTAGTAACTGACTTTGATGAACACTTTTAACGCATAAAACTATGCGTTAAGCGTTAACAACCTTTAGTGAATCGTCCCCTATGTCAATTAGCCCAAAAACATGGGTGCTAGGAAACTGTTCCTAGTGGTTAAATTGTGTTTAATGATTAACGATAAGTAGAAACTTAAAAAAAAAGTTTTAAACAGTAATTAAAATGTTGATGTATACAGTTGCTGATAGTCTTTAAAGCCATTTTAATACAAAAAATTGTGCATATTAGATTATGATAGCCTAAATATGTTCTTTGTATTTACAGATTCATATAGATGTTCCCCGAATGAGCCCAGAGAGCTTAATACTTCAGCCAGTAGTTACTGAGGTAAGTACTGGAGCTGTTTAATAATAATATAATAATCATTTAACTTTTTCCCTAGAAAAACTCCTAATTGCTGGTGATAAATGACCTACAATGGCCCAATGAAAATTACAAGGGTTCAGAGAAAACAGTTTTTGGGCTGCCAGGGTCAGTGACCCCAATTTGAAAGCTTGAAAGAATTTTCAAAAACTCTCACTGATACCATATAAACTTCAAACCAAGTTTTTTAATTTCTCATGGAAACCTATACGTTTTTTTTTGCTATAAATAACATATTTTACTGCATTTAACAAAACATGTAAAATGTATTTGTAATCGGCTCTGTAATCTCAAGCGGATACAATATTTTAGTATGTCAGGATTACAGATTTACATATACACTTTTCTGTATATTTAAATACAAACTCTCAAATATGTGTTTAGAAATTTCTAGACAGAAAAAAGAATGTATTATAATTTGGTATACTTTTTGTATAATATATGATAAGTCTGTTTAACTTGTGTTTTGGAGATGGCATTTCCTGTTTGAATAAGAAAGAAAAGGGCAGGATCTAAGATAACCCAAAGGCAGAGAGCACAGAATGTGGAAGGAATGTTTAATTCGTTCATGGAATTAGATATTTTTGTAGCATAATGAATGCTAGAAAGTACCAATAGCAAAACATCAGTTTTATACCTGAATCTGGTTTGAATAGAAAGGGCTTTAATGCAGGACTCTTAGCTATATATTTTTTTTTTATAAACCTGGAAAACAATACTCTAAACCTGCAAACTGAGATTTGACATCTATATTTTTTACAACTTTCTGAAGATTATATTATGACATATTATAAAAGGGTGGTAGTTGAGAACAAAGTAGGTATGCAATATGAGTATGGGACATTTTCTTTTTGTACAGGTGACTTATGATTATGGGGATGATCAGCCTATACCTCTCAAGCCGAAGCAGAACCTACAATTTTATAAAACTATTGGAGCAATAGAAAATGGGGTGATTCACTATTTTAGTTGCCTAAGCAATTTCCAGATTAGCAGGAAGGTGACAAAATGCCTGACTTTAGAGCAGGGATCCCCAACCTTTTTTGACCCGTGAGCCACATTCAAATGTAAAAAGAGTTGGGGAGTAACACAAGCATGGAAAATGTACCTGGGGGTACCAAATAAGGGTTATGATTTGCTATTTGGCAGCCCCTATGTAGACCTACAGCCTACAGGAGGCTCTGATAGGCAGTACATGTGGTTTTTATGCAACCAAAACTTGCCTACAAGCCAGGAATTCAAAAATAAGCAACTGCTTTGGGGCCACTGGGAGCAACATCCAAGGGGTTGGTGAGCAACATGTCGAGACACTGGTTAAGGATTACTGCCTTAGTATTCATGCAGATCCAGATGATTTCCATTGAAATAGATTCAGGGGAAATAAAGGGTGTACATTACATGTTGTGTTTGATCTATATGTACAGTTACATAACAAAGCTCATACTCCAGGTTGCCCTTTCTCTACATTTGCATTATTACCACTTAGTTTAAATACAGTCTTTCCTGTGCATTAGAGACATATTATTATTATTTTCTATGTAATACAGGTATAGGACCCATTATCCAGAATGCTCGGGACCAAATGTATTCTGGATAAGGGGTCTTTCCGTAATTTGGATCTCCATACCTTAAGTCTACTAAAAAATCCATAAAACATTAATTAAACCCAAAAGGATTGTTATGCATCTAATAAGAATTATTTATATCTTAGTTGGGATCAATTACAAGGTACTGTTGTATTGTTACAGAGAAAAAGGAAATCAGTTTTAAAATTCTGAATTATTTCATTAAAATGGAGTCTATGGGTGGTGGGCTTTCTGTAATTCGGAGCTTTCTGGATAAGGGGTCCCATACTTGTACATATAAATACCTATGCATTTAGTGCTGTGAGCCGGTTTATTTGATATGTACTTTGATAGTTTCAGCATTCACCAGATGGACTGTAGATTTCACAGAGCTTTTGAAAGATTAAGACTTCCTAGAATGTTAATGAATTCACAAGGCAAGTAATTACAAAAAAATAGCATTTCACACAAGATTGAACTGATTCAAAATATTTATTATTTCAAAGACAAATAAATATTATCTCTTCAGCTTTTGACTGACAGAGACATCAGCCTTTGTTATGGTTGATGAAAATCTTAACCAATCTCGTTATTGAAATGTGCATGTTTTTAATAGTCATTATTTTCTATTGTACAATTGTGCCAGTGGCTTCAAGACATCTTCATCTTTTTTTTTCTGGAAAAAAGGGGGTTTGTGGTTATTGTACTATTATGGATGTACTCTCTTTAAAGAACAGGAGCACATCATTTTATAGCCTGAAAGATCAAACAGCATATGTGGGCGTCTGTGCGGCATCTACAGTAGATCACAGTGAGAACTGGCTCTCAAAAAGCTTCACTCTAAAATCACAATTTGTTGCACAGAATGACTTCATACCCTGTAGCTTATTGTGCAGTCTAGGAACTTTTTTGGTGTACTTTACTGTTTCAATCTTTATGGTAGATTGCCCATCAGTTCCTTGCCTTTAGATTTGTGCCATGCATATTGGTTTGATCTGGCTTTAAGATCTTATCTAACCACAAGACATGTTCACTGTTTTAATTTTGGCATTTTCTGAGGCTTTAGGCAAACATATGCTTGCACTAGGTTTTTTGTAAGCAATGTTTACTTTTGTGTCATACTTCCATACAGGCCTGTGGTGTGAATGGTTGACTCTTACTTAAAATAAAGAATGATTGGGCTTTTAGTTAAAAAAGGTTTTATGGTTCAAAATACAGAGACATGCTACAAGAGAACCTGCTTTTCAGATCATGGGTCCTCCCGCAGGACAATGAGCCAAAGCACACTAAAACCACCCAGATATAGTTAAAGTAAAAACACTGTACTGTTCTTAAAGTGAGTTCAGTTCTAAAACCCTTTGAACAATTGTGGAGAAAGCTGTAGGTGGTAGAAAGCATCCTTCTTAGAGCAGTTTGAAATCAGGGGCTTCCCATAGCCATTAATCTCTCTACTGACAGTTTGGGCCACTCTTTTGCAGTTATTATTTTCAAAAGGGTAAGCTACCAAATATTAAATCTTATTGTGTGCACGCTTTAGTCAAAGTACTTTTTTTCAGATAGAAAAAATATATGTTGAGTTGAGAATGGAATACTGAAATTCTGTCATCTCATCAGTAAATCAAGGAATATGTGGAAACCTGGTTTTAGTCAACTTTAAACCAATGTAGCTGGGATTAATTTGTCAGGTATTTGGGGAAAAAAATGCAAAGGTACCAATATCATTATTTTACATCTCTTTAGTTTCTTTTGATTGGCCCACATGTAAAATGTGGGAGACTGGGAGACATAGGGAATGTTAAATAGACAAAGGACCACTCTCATAGTTCCAACGGACCAATCACGCATGCCCCCGGGAAGCGTCATACCCAGTGCCAAACCCTCCCTCCCTCTCCACTTTGCACGTGTATACTGAGATGCGTCTCTGTTCTGCCTTCATACACGTTCTCACAGTGTGCAATCCAGCATTCAGCTTAACCATCCCTGTCTTCCAAATAAGCAGACCGTCTTGTAATCTAACTTGTTTATTGATAACAGGTTGTTGATTGTAAGTGGTCAGTTGCAATTAGAAAACAGGAACACAGATGTATGTCTGTGTGTGCGCGTGTGTGCGCATAAGTGTGTTTGTTTGGTAAAACTGTAAAGTATACAGCATAAAGCTTATGAATAACATATACAGCAGCATTCATTATAAATCAGCATGTTTGAACAGATTATATTAGCTCTAAGCATGACTGGTTATCTACTAGCATAACAACTACTACATGCAGATTAGAACTATCTAAAACATCACTAAAGAACAGACTATCCTGAGACTTGTATAACTCTTACCAGATATGCTGGCTATAGGATAATGGAGGTTTAAGAAGCAGGAATGCAAGGAGAGCTATGCAAATATGTTGTAGACAATATGGTGGCTTCCTTCTCCTTCCCAGAATGCACTAGCTACCCACAATGCACTGTAGTTGCATACTGAAGAACAACTTTAATTATACAAATGTAGGAAACATAAATCACAGTGGATTTCTATTGCCAGTAGATGGCGCTGTTACGTAACTACTATACAGATTCTAACTTGTTGAATAGTAATGATTCTTCAACCCTTGAGGTGGGGCAGAACACTCCCCGTCTGACGTCAACGGACGTCACTACTTGTCTTCTCCAGATTGAAAGCAGTAAAGGCGTTCTCGCAGTGATGCCAACCTTTACAAGGTTTCTGATTCACAGTTAATGTAGATGTGTAGGACTTAGCTATATGAATCAAGATGGATATCGCACGGACCAGAGACATCCAGGTGGAGAACCTGCTGAAACGGTGAGATTCAAGTTGATGATCAGAAGTCACTGTGTTAAGAACAGACACTTCAGGTCGGATCTCCTCATCTGCGTCTGGGTCTATCAATTCAAATGTGTCGCATCCGATATTGCAAGCAGTTGAACGGTACAGGAACGCAGGACCTGTGAACCATGTTGTGGCTTTCAGGTGGCAGGCTGTGATGGATCTGGTTGCGTGGTCTGCAGGATTATGTTGTGTAGGCACGTAATACCACTGTTGAGGACTAGTGGATCTCCTGATCCTCAGCACCCGATTGGAGACGTAGACATAAAAGCGTCTAGTTTCGTTGCTGATATATCCTAGGACTACCTTACTGTCCGTGTGGAACTCGACTTCTTTGATTTCTAGGCCTATTCCTGAAGTTATAAGTTCAGTCTCCATGGAGATGTTTTATCTAAAACAGGTGTGGCACTACAGGGTTTCCGGCTTCTCGTCTCCCTAGCAATGACTCTCCCAGCACGAGCGCTAAGCCCCTCTCAAGCAGGCGCACCGCTACAGGAGATCCAGCATTGTGTCTCCATGGCAGAGCCTCTCCCCATGCAAGTGTTCTGCTCCCAATATACACTTGGGAGTATTTTCTAAATACTTATAACAAATCTGGACGTTGGCATTCATTCGATATAGATAATATATTCCCGTGCAATCCGTACACCCCGCACTAATCTGCTGCAGACTAAGAACAAAGGTCAATCCACTTCTACAATATACTTTATTGGAACTTTCAACAATCAGTGGCATTCGATACAACAGATTCTGAGGCGACACTGGCAAGTATTGCAGGGTGATTCAGCTCTAGTTCCTGTCATCTGCGGACTTGTTGTCGACGTGCACCTAATTTGCGTGACACATTAGTCGACCCCCGAATGAGACACATGCTTGTGGCTAATGTAGGGCCTGCAAATACATGTTTAATCTATGCCAGTTAACAGATAGATTTGGTGCTGTACATAAGATTATACAACAAAGACCTATCGGGCAGAGAGTACTTGTATTTGTACATTTTTCTATTATTGATAATGCCTCTGATTTGGTAAAGGCACATAAAAAACAACCACCTGTCAGCAGACACTTTTACGAATGCCATTGTAGTCGCAGTATGGAATTGAGAGCTATGGGTTTATCACATATTTCCATGGGGATTAGAGGCGGAGATTTAGAAACCGCTTTGTTGAGAAAGTAGAGTGAGTGGATCTTTCTCATTGAATGTGGGTCTTGTGGTTTAAATGAGAGCATTACCCTCAATTTTTTTTCTGAAATGTGTACCTAAGGAAATACTATATTTGATTTCGATTTAAATCTCTTGTGCCTCACTATCCCATTGTGATATATTTTCCAATAACACTCCCTGTAATTTATGTTGCTCATATTGAAGTAATGAATATCCCAATAGCATTACTCCATATGGACCATTCTATATCGAATAAATGTCCATGTCCAGATTTGTTATAAGTATTTAGAAAATACCCCCAAGTGTATATTGGGTGCAGAACACTGCCATGGAGATGCGATGCTGGATCTCCTGTAGCGGTGCGCCTGCTTGGGAGAGGCATTGCTAGGGAGACGTGAATCCATAAACCCTGTAGTTCGCACCTATTTTAGATAAAAAGTCTCCATGGAGACGCGTCTCAGTATACAAGTGGAGAGGGAGGGGGGGTGTGGCACTGGGTATGACGCTTCCCATGCTGGGTTCCTGGGGGCATGTCTGTGAATCAATACAGCTGTAGGTGGTGCAGTGTTTTGATCTTTTCTTTCTTTCTTCCTTAATTGCATAAGCAGAGAAATACATGAGTAAATAATAATATAGAGGTAAATAAAATAAAAATCAACAGCACAACATGTAGTCAATGTAAACAAGTATCTGCATATGCATACATCTGGGTGAAATATATACTTTTTTTTGTTGTTGTTTTTTTAATTTCTGTTTTAATGCTGTCCAGCAATGGCCCATTATTTTGCAAAGAGTAAGCTTAACTCTTACAGGAGAAAACATGCTGCATTTCTGCAAAAGCACCTATTATGCATTTGAATCCACAGATACAGGTAATTTAGGCAGAACTCCTCTAGAGAAATAACTTCACAGGTTACTGGTAGCATATTACATTTTGAATAGAAAGTTATTTGTTGTTCATATTTTACTGGATCAGTGTCGAACTGGCCTGACATTTCAAAGAGAAGGCTAATGCAAATCAGTATGAGTACTTTATTACAGTATCATTCAAATGTGAAATACCCCTGTAAGTCAGGGGACACTTTTGGAGAATGTAATACAGAAGAAACGTGTTATCTCTTTTCCACACACCATGGAATATTAAACACAAATACATTTGAATGAATAATGCAGTAGAATCTGTATTTTATTTTGGAATCATTGGTTTAGCATATTTAGCTCAATTTTACATTTGAAGATGGAAAAATATTGTAAATGCTTATTATGACTTCATTTGTTTAAAAGGTAAAATGATAAAACTTTAGAATTTTGTTTGAGAAACTGGCAGTTAGGTGACAGCTAAGCAGTGTCAACACTGCATTTGTTCTTTATTCATCTCAGTATTATTTTGTAATTTAGAAAACAGCATGGTAGGCCTTTTATTTGTATTACATCTTGTTAACAGACATGAAGTATAAATATTCATTCTCAGACATTAAAGTTTACCTTAATTTGAGTGCATGCCGTAAAAATTGTATACCGGTGATATGTGATTTCTCTCCCAAGATTTTTCTGGAAAAAATGCTAACTTTTTTTCCCCTGTAAATAAAATTGGTTCCAAGCATGATTTAATCAGCCTTATCAAAAAACAAAGCTTTATTTTCCTGCCCTAAATGCATTTTCACGTAGGGGATCATTTATCAAATATCAAACTGGGGGAATCCAAAAGAAATGTCCTAGATATTTGGGAATGTTTTTAATAAATCAACACATTTACCAAATCTGATATCTGTATCGGTTTGGCTCAATGTGCTTAATTGCTTGAACACCTTTTCTGATTTACTTGATGGTAGCAGTTAGTCCTGCTCAGCAGCAGCTAAGTTGAGGCTTTAATTTGGCAAATCTAAAAGTTATAGGGTGGAACCTGTTAGTTATTCAAAGTAGTGTGGCTGTTTTTAATGTGTGTGAATGTGGTTTAAGGAATTGTTCTGCTAACAGCTGAGCACTGGATACATTGATTGACTATTAACAAAGTGGTATAAATTAAGAACCATGCCTCAGGTACATTTATCAGTGGCAAATAATAGCTATCTCTAGTAACTTAAAGAGAGAATTTTTTTCACTACCCTGAAATTTTTTTAGTGCAGAGAGTAAATTTGCTCTCTTAGCACTAGAGATTCAGCCCATCCACGACCCTCTCTAACCCTCTCTAACACAAAAGACAGGTTATCACAGTGGGTTGTGATGAGGAGGTGGCATTGTTTAACATGTTTATAATAAAATGAAATATATTATTTTAAAAGGAAAACGTTTGAATATTTTTTGACAAAACTATTCAGTGAACTTCATTTCATAACATTTTAACACTAAACCAGTTTTAGTTCATCACATGGCATGGGTGATATAGTGACATATAGTTCATATATAGTGACATATAGTTCCTGACATGGATGATATAGTCCTTATAAGGGTGAAGTCGCACAAAGCGTAGATCTGCTTCTCTCAGCCCCGTCAGATGGATCCGCTTTTCTACGCTGCCCGTGTGCCTGCATTACAAACTACAGAATGCGCTTCAGTGCAGCCACAGGTAGCGAGGTATTTTTGGGCAGACCGAAGCGGATGTACACTTTGTGTGACCTTGCCCTAAAATTTCAGTACTTAAAAATTCTAAGTTCTAAGTCAGAAACTACCAGACTTTATTCATGAAAACGGCATGATCATTTCAAGAAATGTTCATTTCACAAGCCTGCCCATTTAAAACATTTTTGAAAACGTAATTACTAAGAAGATATGACTAAAAATGTTTATTTTTCATTGTGTTTTTCAGGTTTTTGAAAGAATTTTATTTATATGGGCCATTCGACATCCAGCCAGTGGATATGTTCAGGGTATTAATGACCTTGTCACTCCTTTCTTTGTGGTCTTTCTTAGTGACTACATAGGTAAGTTAAGCTATGAATTACTGATTTTTAGGTTACATTTATTTATTTGTTTGTAGAACCACATGGTGACTCTACCTAAGCTGATCAGAAAACCCTGCACTACACTGATGAGCCTCAAGAAAGGTGAAACCGGTCTGTAGTTGGGAATCTGATCAGCTATTATCCTGGCTTCGGCTTCAAACCCAGTGGGTGAGCTGTAGCCTATAGGATAAACCCATGTAAATGGGATTTTTTTAAGAGTTTGGAATTCATTCCCAGAATTCCTTTTGTTTGCTTTTAGGTTACATTTAGGCACTTTTGTTTAAAGCAGTATGTTTGGCAAAACATTCTAGTTAGTATAACCGTTAAGATAAGTGTAGTGCTGTTTCTAAAACTATTAAACTTTTTGAAAATGGCTGTACAATATATGAACAATAGATAGATGTTAAATGTATTTTTTTAAATGCAACTAAGTGTATTTTTGTGAGTTTCAAATGAAACCTTTTACTCTATTGCCCTTTGAACCTGCAGCAAACACAGAAAATGCAGTATGTTACATCTAAAAAAAAATATAATTAAATGCAAACGTAGGTCCCTGTACCACAGAACTGAAATATTGTGTTAATAACGTTGAGACCATTAAGCAACATTTTCTCTAAATCCTTATACACATATACACACTGACACAAATAAAAACACATACACACTGACACAAATACAAACATATATTCTAGGCTAAGGCATAATATTCTAGAATGATGCATTTACCAGAGTCTTTTTTTTTAAATTAATTTAAATCCTTTGGCCCATTAATTTGTACATTCTTTTGCAGTGTGATATTCCTTGACTCTCATTTAGCATGCCTCTTACATTTCTTCTTATGGAAAAGGGCAAGTTGTCCTTGAGTTAAATTTGCATGGAACACCTTTTTCGTCTTTGTTTGCAATTCTTCTTTCATTGGAGGTCTTTTCATTGCTTAGCAACTAATGAGAGCTACTGCTGCTTTCTCCCTAATCATCTCTTAAGTAGGGTAGAGGCCTACTCCTGAGAGTGCTTGCAGTTTTTGCCTTTTACTCCCTCATTTGACAGATAATGAAAATGTTCTTAATGATTCTAGAGCAGTTGGATCTCTGTTGGAAGACTTTAGAGTTGTTAATTGAAATAAGAAGTTCAGCTGAGATGTGATTAGAGAATTGATATTCCATGTTAAATAGACCATTTAATTAATGTGGTAAATAAGTTTGCCTTAACTACTTTGCCAGCAACTTACATTGTTGGACCCAAGTGACTGTAAATGCAGAAGCATCTGTGTCAGGATCATAGGTGAACACAAATACATATTTATCTTCACAGCTAGTGCAAAAGAGCTTTGTTTAGATTGTTACATATTACTCTGTTTGTCTTCCTTCTTCTCTATTTTTGATAAACACATTCCTCTCAGTAATTGCATTTAATGATGAAAACAAGATTAAAGCATAAGGATACTAAAGTAAGCCTGCTTTTCTATTATATAGAGCAGCAGTTAATTTACACATTGCTGAAATTCATAGATATAAGAAAAAAAGAACTTGTCCAGATTTTTTTTTTTTTTTGCTGTGATATTGTGGTGTCTTTGATACCAAGATTTAGCCATTTAGCTGAATTATCTAAATAGAAGTAAAGGATAGTAGATTCTTCATCTTAATTGCCGCTGAAGTATGAAAGACTGGAATGACTCTGGCCCTCGCACAAATTAATGAATCTATATTTGGTTATAGATATAGTCTATTGGATTATAACCACTTTACATTTACTTTCTGAATGAAAACAAAATACTTTAGCAGCTGTTATATTGAAGCCCCCTTTGTAATATCCATACATATTTAAGCAATGTTCTTTACAGATGTTATATGTTTAAATTAGATATTTTCTCTGTCTCCGCTTAATGTTAATGCAACTTTTTTTATTCCATTTCTAATAATAAATACTATCACTCCAGCATCTTTGTTGAAGCAGACAGAATAAAACAAAGGTAATACCTAGGGGCAGATTTATTAAGACACAAATTCATTCGAACGCTCCGAGTGTATTTTCGCCGAATTTTTTGTGTCTTGCGCAACTTTTTCCTACGCTTGCACAAAAAAATCGGAAAGGTTTTCCCGTTGTTTACAATCGTTGGGTACGAAAATGTTGTGACTTTCGGATCGCCAATACGATATTATCGTGACTAATACGATTTTTTCGTAAGCATTTTCAGGATATTTGCGATCTTCAGAAATTTTCGTATCCAATCTGAATTTGTCCTATTCGGGATTCGAAATTGCGTTTTCGTGAATATGCCCCCTAGAGTCAATTCAGGTGTTTGTAGAGTATTTAATATTCCGTTACAGACAGATATTGGAGATAATTTTGGCCTATCTAGGGCTAATTCAAATATCGATTGCAGAAAATGTAGTCCTAGGGGCAGATTTATCAAAACACGAGTTCGAATCCTGAACGTGAAAAATTCGGATTGGAAACAAAAATTTCTGAAGATTGCAAATATCACGAAAATATTTACGAAAAAATCGTATTAGTCACGATAATATCGTATTGGCGATCCTAAAGTCGCGGCAAAACAGATCCGGTTTTTTTTCGCGGTAAAAATTTGAGTGAACGGTCGGAGCATTCGTGGATAAGTAAATGTGCCCACTAGTGTATTATTTCCTGTATGCTGGCTGTGGTGCAAAAAAAAAAACCATACCATTCTATTATGACTTTGCCAAAATGATTTTGGGCGATACGCACATGGGATTAAGTTCTTTTTATAGAAGCATTTAAATTGCCTATATCCAACCTCTTAAAAAAGCCTATATGCCATTGTAAAGAAGAATTTTGCTTGTGCTTTCAAACCATTTGTGTGATGGTTTTATTAAAATCATTCAAACATAAACAAATAAGGGGGCCTTCCAGCCAGGATAACATATGCTTAAATAGCTTCTTATTCAATTGTGTGTTGTGTTAATGTGATAGGGAACTTATGGGGAAATGTAGTAAGATTATTATGTTCTTATTTGTAATTGTACATAAAAAAAAAATGTAAGACCTGCTTAAAGATGAAGGTTTTTTAACAAAGTTTTATTTTCATACACCATACAACACTGCTGCAATCTTTTTCCCACTGGTGAATGGGTTTCTAAATTGCACAAAGGACAAACTGTTACCAATGCGTCCTTCTACAATCTCCATTATATTTTTTTTATTTTGTATCTTTATTATTTTAAAGGTTTAGCTTTGAAGCTACAGACCATAAAAGCAGCAGATCAGCCCTGCTAAAACTTTCTCTGCAGGGGATTGACAATATCAAAAAGAGCAGAAAGCTAAATAATGAAGTTTATTATACTGAACTGGTTCTGCACATGCTTTCCCTCTCTTCATTTGCATATCTCTGATACTATTGGCTGGTAAGGTTCAGCCAATCAGCTGAATTATCTAAATAGAAGTAAAGGATAGTAGATCCTACATCTTTATTGCCATTGAAGCATGAAAGGCTTGAATCACTGGCCCTGGTACATTTACTTTTTGAATGAAAACAACATGCTTTCCCCCATATGTAATAAAAGACACTAAGTTTGCCCAGGAGCAGTAACCCATAGCAACCAATAAGATGTTTGCTTTTATACAGGTGACCAGTCAATTCTACTTGCTGATTGGTTGCTAGAGGTTACTGCTTTTGGGTAAACTTGTGCTTTTTATTACAATATCGAGTGATATTCTTCTCTAGAAACCTTGATACATATTGTTCAAGCGATACAAAAATGTGCCCATTACTGCAGCATGTTTAGGATTTTTTTACATTTTCTCTCACAACATAATTTGGTTTATCACTTGTCTTAAATATATGATGAGTGTATAATTTTTTATACACTCATCATAAAGGGCCTTGTCACCTATGGCAATTTTATTTTTACATGTGTAATTCTCTTGGAATTGTGTGTTTGCAGTTTTGGTAAAATAGTGCTGCACTACAGCTAAATGATGACAAATAACCACCATATTGTAAAACCTATTAAAGGAATACTGTCATGGGAAAAGTTAACAGAGCTTCTCCAGCAGATTCCTGAATTGAAATCGGTTTTTCAAAAACCGATTTTTTTTTTTTATATTTTAATTTTGACATTTCACATGGGGCTAGCCATGTTCTTCATTTTCCAGGGTGACACATCCATGTGACCTGTGCTCTGATAGTGTTCAGTCACACTTTACTGCTGAGCTTCAAGTTGGAGTGATATTAACTGATCAGCATAACAATCGGAAGGTAGTAAGATACAAGCTCCCAGTAGATATCAGAATAGCCCTCAATAGGAAATCCAAGTCTGGCATTGGACTCCAGTTACATGGGAGTAGGAGAAACAATAGGTTACCTGAAAGCAGTTCTAATGTGTAGTGCTGGCTTCTTCTGAAAGCTCAGACTCAGGCAGAATGCACTGAGATGGCTGCCTGCACACCAATATCACAACTAAAAAGCATACATTTGTTGGTTAAGGAATAAAAATGTTAATGGTAGAGTGAATTCATTGCTATGTAAACAGTGTACTTTCAAAATAAAAAGTACACCATAAAAATCATGACATAATCCCTTTAAGATCAAAAGTATTTGTACTGGAGACATGAATTTGTTCTGTGATACGGACTTGCTCCAAATGATTGACATTATCGCAATACACAATTTTTGGTATTTTGATACAAAATTCAATTTTATAAAAATATTGTGATCTGATAACAGCTGATATTCCAATTCTCTTAAAGATAGAATTGATGGGTCACAAATGGAAATTTTATAAAATAGGATGCATTAAGCTGTGGAATGAAATGTTTTTTTATAATCTAATAATATAGAAGTTTGCCCCCCTTGCACTCTCTACCTGTTGAATTGTATTGTTAAAAATGGTTTGTGAAAGGATAGTTTGAGTGCATAAAGGAGCACTTCCATAAAAATATTTTTTTTTGCATTTATTGTAGTAATAATTGCATTATACAGCTGTATTTAGTATGAAGTTAGCCATTTGAAGATGAATATGGATTAAAATAAAAAACAAACCTTATCTTACCTTAGCTTATTTTGGTATGTGGTTTATAAGGGAAATTGGAAGGGTAAATTGGTATGTGTAAGCATTATCTTGTACAAAGATGTAAAAAAAATTACAATTTGTACTCAAAATCCTACTTGTATTAATAAGAGTATTTGTTGGCAGCCTTTATAGCAAAATTTGGTTTTGCATTAAAAAAAAAAAAATTAGAAAAAGGGATCAAGTACAAGGTACTGTTTTATTATTATAGAGAAAAGGGAAATCATTTTTAAAAATGTGAATTATTGTGTATAATGGAGTCTATGGGAGATGGCCTTTCCGTAATTCAGAATTTTTTGGTAATGTGTTTCCTCATAAAGATCCCATACCTGTACAAGATTGAAGCCAAGCACCAACTTAAATAATTACATTTACATTTGTAAATAATTACATTTTGAGCCACACAATATTTATGTAACATCTTATGCACATTTCAATTTCAAAAAGCAAACATTTCAACCTGGAATCAACCTGTTATGTGTTTTCATATTGTTTTGATGATGTATGTTACAATAGATCTTGTAAATTGAGCATATAAAGATCTTATAAATCTAGATGCATTACTGAGTTATTTTTCAGCAGCAGCCCTGAAAAAAATGCTTACATAATTACAGAATGCATTTACAAAAATGTCCTACATAATACTATAATTCCACAAAATGTCACCAACCATCTTAGATCAATGTGGTAAAAACTATAATCCCTAAAAAAGACATATATATATATATATTTTTTTTTTTTGCAATGCAAAACTCTTAAGTTCTAAACATTTTTGTAAATTCTAAACATGAATCTCTCTTCTGTTGTTTTATTCAGGTGGCATCAAGTCTAAAAAAAATCCAGCTTGCTATATTTTAAAAAAAATATATAAAGAAACTTAACTACCAAAAAATTCAGCTTTGAATGAAAAGTTATTGAGTCAAAACAGGAAGAATATGATGGAATTAGTTAGCTGATGTGTTAGGTGTTTTCAAAACTGTGTCTCAAATAATGCCCACTCATAAGGTCCCTTAGAGAGAAGGGCCGGGACCAAAACTCAGTTGTTAAAATAGACAGCAAATTAGTAATCATGGCAAAATAATTATGTTATGACTTGGGTTACGGTAGTTATGTGCTAGTAATGAATAAAGTTTAAAAATAGGGGTTATGTACTTTTTCTCCCTCTTTTCTTTGGCTGTTAAGCAGTTATTTTATTTGCGGGTAAAAGTGATGCAAGTCTACTTGGTGAGGTAGGATTGGGTACCTTTAAATACATTCATGTTAAGTCGTAGGGATGTTTTTTCTTTTCTTTTACTTTGTGTACTCCTTTTATGGTTGTGGCTAACTCATCCTCTATTTGATTAGAAGCTAGAAAGTGAACTGCAACTCAACATGGAGTATTTTGCACTATTTGTGCTACTGGAAATAGGCAGAATCTTTTGCATTTTTGTGAGTGGTTGTCATCCAGTTTTTTTTAATTCTATCTTAAAGGTGTAGCTCACATTTAAATTAACCTTTAGTATGATGTGAAGAATGCTATTCTAACAAAAATTTGCTATTCATCATTTTTTATTTTAACTTATGTAACTAAATTGAAAGATAAGTAATAAGTAAAAATAACAATAACATTTTAACCTTACAGAGCAAAAGTGTTTTGTCTGCTGGGGTCAGTGACCTATTTGAAAGTTGTAAGAAGTCAGAAGAGGAAGGCAAATAATTAAAAAAAACTTTTAAAAATGAAGAACAAAAGTTGGTAAGAGTAGGCCATTCTATAACATACTAAAAGTTAACCTGAAGGTGAATCACCCCTTTCACAAATCTAAAATTAGCCATGGGGGACTTGCCCACTAGGATAGGCAGGTTCTTTATACACGTTTCTAGGCAGGGAGTATATGTTAAACAAAATTCTCAATTTCTTCAAAAAATAAATAAAGGCTAAATACATGTAACCCATTCAGCATATTATAGATGAAATCAATAACTTACAGTGCATGTTTCTAAACTCTAAATGATTATGAGAACATTTTATACCACTTTAAGAAACATAAGAGTGAAAATGAAATGGCAATTTTAACAAGATAAATATTTTAGTGTAACTTTAAAAACATTGGTTAATTTTAAAGCCTTGAAAGGAATTATTACTTTATGGTTAAATACCATCCACATGTCCCAAATCATGTCATTTTTTTTTATTTGTTTAAACACGAACATAGTCTGCTTTATGATGTATTTGTTTTGAAGTAGTGCATTATCTCTAGCTTATGTATAAATAGATTTTAGCATTCAACTAATTATTGTCTCATTTGACACATGATCTTGTGAATGCTTAGAATACAAAAAAGCAAATTAAATGGCTGCAGTCAGTGCATTCTAGATTTCCATTAACTTTCAAATCAAGTTTTAAGTAATGCCATATTTTTCATGCTATATTGCCACATTATCTGCTTTTTTTCTAAATTTCAAATGAAAGGATTCAACTGCCATTATGGGCCTGATTCACTAAAGGGCAATAAAACGTGCGCTAATTTTATTGTGCGCTAAAATTTTTACCGCGGCTTAATTTTGCCGATTTTTCGCACAATTCACTATAAGCATACTCACGCTTTTTTACGCGCGATATTGCATGCGTTATTTAACTCGCGAAGACTATTTCAATGCGGTATTTGCTGGTACATGTGCTAAATTATGCCCGCGAATAGTCACCGCATATGAATGGTAGCTTAGAAATAGTGTATAAAAATTGTCGCCGCATATAAATGGTGTATATAAATATTAGCCACATATAAATGGTATCATATAAATAGTAGATGCTTATAAATAGTAGCCACTAGTGATGAGCAAATGTGTTCTGGTTATCTTTAGTGAAAAATTAGCAAATCTTTCGAAAGATCCACGAAACGGCAAAAATGTTGTGCGGGCAAAAAAATTGTTGCTGTGACTATTATTTTTTGACGCTTGTATAAATTTTTGTATGTGCGGTGAATTTTTGCGTGGCAAATTTTTTCATGCGTTTTACCATTGGCGGATTGTTTTGCAAAACGCATGAAAAAATCTGCCGCAAAAAAATTCAACGCACGCCCAAAAATTTGCTGCGAATCCATGCCTGGCGAAACATTTCATCACTTGTAGCCAAATATAAATAGTCGCGTAAATGAACGCACGCCATGTTAGCCATACACGCCAATACTTGCAGAAAATTACTGTATTAAAAATGAACATTTCCCTGCAAACTGGCAGCTGCGTCACTCTAGGGGAAACACAGACTTGAATAAATAACACTGTAAGTCCATATTTTATTGCAAAAAATCATTTACTGTACTTTTCTATAATTTTTCGCCTGCCTGTAGTAGGTGTTAATTTTCGCATAGCCGAATGCGATATTTAGCGCGCAAAAGTTATAGTGAATCATGCGATCGTATTCTTTTCAGCGCGGAAATTAACGCATGCGGTAAAACTAGTGCGAGAAATAACCCATGCGAAAATGGCGATTTTTTGCACGCGATAATACTATGGTGAATCGTGCGCAAGTTATTTTGCGTTTTTTAACGCAAAAAAGCGTGCGATAATTTTTATCGCACTTTAGTGAATCAGGCCCTATGTGTCTTTATCCAAAGAACCCAATTTTGTGGTGGGTGTTAGACTATAATTCATTGGGTTTGTTCCCATTTGCAGGTCATATCAGGGAAGGCCCTTTATACTAAGGACTATGCTACATAGCTCTTTCTAGGTGACCTGTAGGTCTTCTCAGCCACCTCAACACAATGAAGATTATTTTTGTATGTTTGTAGTTACCAAAGAAATTACTACCTTTGACTGGCTTTGCATTACACAGTATGTTTTGCTAATCGATTTTTCAATTGCAAATTATTAACCAATTGCTATGCAGTAGTGTTCATCACTAATATTTTAAAGGTACTTTTAAATTTTGCTTCCTGGTACTTTTTTTGTCAGAGTTTTATGAATAAATATGCCGCCAATAACAACCAACACCCCAAAACTGGGGCAGGGTTGCAAGGGTTTCTGGAACAGACACTGGGGATTAAGGAAGAAGATGATACTGGGAAACAAGCAGATTAAGCAAGGTATCCAAATTCAATCAGATACCAGAAAACCTGATAATATAGCACAACCAGAATCTTAGCTTAGAAAGACCTGCAATTGATTATTAAACCTGGGTCTAATTGTCTTTATTTTATTTTTATATTTGGTGCCATACTCAACACAGTTATGTTAGAGCATAGACGCAAAAAAGGCAAAATGAAGTTGTAGCACAGTGCAGCTGCTTTGCCATCAGTGGGTCATGCCAAATGGCAGCTCAGTAGGTAAGGTAGAAAGGTGTTTCTGCAGCCAAAAAGCAGGTATCCAGAGGGACAATTTCCCCACATCCGCTAATTGCCACCATGTGTCTACCAGAATAATTCAGTACAGGTGAACTGCCCCGAATGCACATTAAGTATATAGCAGTGCTTATATTACTGTAGCACTTCTGCTTATCAGCTTTGGGGATTTGTGTTCTGTTCTGACACAAGCACTATTTGCAAGTTGCTTGTACATTCTTTTATTTATTTATGGGTTTCCTCCAGGTATTCTGGTTTCCTCCCACACTCCAGAAACATTTAGGCAGGTTAATTGACTCATCATGAAATAGATCCATGTGTGTACATGTGAATTCAATAGAGATCTTAGATTGTAAATTTACTGGGGCAAGTGCTGGTGTGATTGATGGGCAGTCTCTAAAGGTGGCCATACACGAGGCGATTTCGCTCGTTGTGCGATGAACGATTATATCGACAAACGATCGTATGGCGATCGAGTTCCCATACGATATGCCATCCACGGGCAACGATAATTCGGGAAAGATTTTGTCGCATCATTATCGTAAAATACCTACGATCGTACATCTACGTACGATCGATGTCGTTGCTGGCAATCGTGACATGCGCAGAGAACAATCGTTGAAAGACAAATGTCTGACACTCACACCAACTGGCAGATTTTATCGTTAAACGACCAAAATTTTTAAACCTGGCCGATCGATTTTGGGGACGATAATGTCGGCTCGTTTAGTGGGCCGACGATCGTTCGTACACCACCAACTATACGATAACTTAACGATAGCATCGGATCGTTCGGGAATCGGTCGTTTGTAAGTAAAAAATCGGTCCGTGTATGGCCACCTTAAGTCTCTGCAGGCAAACAATTCCTTTGGAGTTGTAAAGAAATGTTGAATTTAATTAAAAAAAATCTTCTTGTGTTGGGACAGCAATAGTACATCTGTTTGATCACCTGAAGGGTGGAATTATGTGAAAGTTAAGATGTGTGGGTATGAGAGTATTCATGTAACTGCTAATCTGATTGGGATTATCCCTACCAGAGGAGCTGCCCATCTTTTTTGTGTTAGTTTGCAAAATCTGTGTTATTAGATAATGAAAAATGTTACTATTACAATGGCAAGAATTGGCCCCAATGGGTTATAATGTCTTAATAAGCAGCAAAATGCTTTTTTAGTATTAGCTTAATGTACCATTCACTAGATGCAAAATACAAAAGGTTTATAGATACTTTAGGGAAATTATACCTGATACAACAGTAATTACCACACATAATTTTACCCCAAAAGTAGATATTTATTATGAAATAATGTCCTCAATTTTTTTCCACTGACAGGAGGTGATTAAAATAGGTCCTGTGCCTCATAATATAATGATTTCCAGTGAATTCCAGTGTGATATGCAGTAAAAATCTAAAATAACATCCAAAAATATATTGTTTTGATTAAACCAGCTCCTTTGTGAGTTAAAATTATTTTCATTGAAACAATAAATCTTTGCTATGTCACTAAATTTCTCTTACTGTTAATAGGAATTCTGAAAAGTATTTTAGCATGCAGCAGAGCAAGATTGAAGTGCCACAGGAGTCATAATTAGTGTAAAGCTGGCAAGGCAAGAAGATGCACACAGTCTGTAGGGACCTACCAGAGCAATAATGTAGAGAATTTACTATTAGATGAATCTCAGTGATGCAGCCCATTTTTTAACACATTCCAATTATCATAGTGTAAATTAAAGTTTGAATGACAGTAAAGGAAAGGGAAACTATCTCGGTTATCATGTTGATAAATTAGAGTTCTTCAAACCAGTGGTAGTTACTTCCCTTGTTTGCATTTAATTTGAACGTAATTGCTCCCCCCCCCCTATCTACTAAATAGCCATTCAAATGCTTTTCAAATGCTCATTTGAAGGAAAAACTTTTTTTTAATAAAACATGCATTTTAGGACACTGGCATCTATGAAGTATTGAGAATTTTACTGACAATCAAAATCATGGTTCACATTTAAATTTAATTTTAGTATGTTTTTGAATGTCTTATTCCTAGCAACTTCACAATTGGTGTTCATTGTTTATTTTTTGTAGTTTTGGAATTTTGTTTTGTTTCTGCCTCTTTCCAGCTATCAGATGGGGGCCTCTGACCCTTGCAGCCACAAAAACTATTTTTCTGTGAGGCTACAATTTTATTGTTATTTTTGCTTTTTATTGCTTAACTTCCTTATCAGTCCCACTTGTCTTCATATTCCGGTCTCCCATATAAACCACTGCCTGTTTTTTCGGATAAATAAGACCCTATTTTTCATATAGCTACTAAAATATCAAATTGGATATCTGCTGAACAGAAAGCTATAAAACGTAAGACTTTCAAACTCTCACATTTTTATGCGGATTTCTGCTACATGTGCCTGCACTTGAGCGTATTCTATTCATTCGGGTGCAGGCACAAATAGGAGGCGTAGGGCGGAATTTTCGGCAAGCGTTTTTCCGCTTGCCAAAAATATCCGCCTTACGCCTTGTCTGACATCAGTATTAGCCTTGAGTGTCTTTGGTCTTTTTTAACCCAAATTAATTTTGTAACTATGTAAACCAATTGCAACTAGTTGTCCATGGGAAGCACAACAAGATACAAACATTAACTTTGGTTGCCTTGCTAGTATTATCACACAATTAATTTTGTAGCTAGCAGAGGAGTGGGAAGTTGTAATGTGTTTTGATTCAGTCTTTAAAGCGTAAGGGAAAAAGAATGGGCAGAACACCTAAAACTCCTAAAATGCCTTATTTCATTGCATTTTTGTTTATTTAACCAATATTTGCTCTGAGCCATTTTGTGATGTTGAGCAGATTTATCAAAGTATGAAATTGGAGCTCATCATAGTAAAATGCCACCACTGCCACTTAATTTTTATGGGATTTTTAAAGGCATATTTGTCAGTGGGTGAAAGTTAGATTTCACCATTTGATAAATACACCTCTAAAAATGCTATGGAATAGAGTGCGGTGGAATTTTACTGTGGTGAGCTCTGATTTTACACTTTGATAAATCTGGCCCTTAATGTTACAGCAAGGCAGAAGAGGAGATAGAAATATTGTTTCTCCTACGCCATGTAACTGAGTTAAGACCCAGACTTGGATTTTTTTTACTATTGAACACTATTCTGATATCTACCACTTTTTGCATACAGGTGTCAGAAAGCTGCTATCTTGCTACCTTCCCATTGTTCTGCTGATTGGCTGCTGGGGGGGGGGGAGGAGGTGATATCACTCCAACTTGCAGCTCAGCAGTAAAGTGTGACTGAAGTTTATCAGAGCACAGGTCACATGGCTGTAGCACCCTGGGAAATGAAGAATATGGCTAGCCCCATGTGAAATTTTAAAATTAAATTTAAAAAAACTGTTTACACTTTAAAAACAAAAAAAAACAGATTTCAGTGCAGGATTCTGCTGTAGAAGCTTTATTAACTGATACATTTGGAAAAAAATATGTTTTCCCATGACTGTATTCTTTTAAATGATTTATTGGTTTTATGCATTCACTGCTCATCATTTTTCTTACTTTTCATTAGCTATTAAGGGACTAAGTTTCAACACCAAGATGAAAAATATAGCTTGACCTCAACTAAAAATTGGGTTTCTCCCATAGATGGCGATTTTTATATATTTATCAGTTTTTCCTCATGTGTTCTTACTGGGATTTTATGTGGAAAAAGAGGTGCATTTAAACCAAGTAGTAAGGGACTGAAAGAAGAGTAATTGGAGTGGGCTGATTTTGCAGGTGGGGTGTGGTCATGGACCTGCTAAAACTATGAACATTACTGGATATGTAATGCGATAGGGAAGTTTCTGTTAAAGGATTGCAAAAACGGCATCATTCTATAGCTGAAATGTGTATAAATGATTTTGCATGTGTTTCAATAGTTAATTTAAAGGGATGTAATCCAAAAATGTAGACCTTGCTCAATGAAAATTCTAAGCAACTCTCCGATATGAATGAAATATTTTTAACAGATTGAAATATGATTTCAGCTTAGGACAGGACTGGAATGGATATGTAATCACTTATAACAGACATTGAAATCCATTTTTCAAAAGCACAGATTGTTTCATTTAATTTTGAAATGTCACATGGGACTAGCCATATTCTTCATTTCCCAGGGTGCAACAACCATGTGACCTGTGCTCTGATAAACTTCAGTTATACTTTACTGCTGAGCTGCAAGTTGGAGTGATATCACCCCCCTTCCATTCCCCAGCAGCTGACCAGCAGAACAATGGGAAGGTAGCTAGCAGCTCCCAATAGATATCAGAATAGCACTTAAGAGTAAGAAATCTAAGTCCGGCTTGGGACTCCTCTAGTTACATGGGAGTAGGAGAAACAATAGGTTATCTGAAAGCAGTTCTAATGTGTAGCGCTGGCTCTTTCTGAAAGCTCTGGCTCAGGCACAATACACTGGGATGGCTGCCTACACACCAATATTACCACAACATAAAAAATACATTTGCTGGTTCAAGAGTAAAATTTTAAAGGGAGTGAGTTATTAGCTATATAAACAATGTAATTTAGAAATAAAAAGTGCACCATAAAAATCATGACAGTATTGGATTCAGTTGGGCCAGAAGCATGAATTCGTCCGAATCCTGCTGAAAAAGGCAAAATCTTAGCCCAGTCCTGGACTGAATCCTGGATTCAGTATTGAATCCCTAGTATTGAATGAAGGATCTAAGCTGTGCTATTAAGCTTAGGGACATGTGCCAAGTTCTGATTGGTCAGTGAACATTAATTTTTCTGGAGTTGAACGTGAATTCTTGAAGCAGGTTGGACAATGAAAGTTAGGAAGATGCAGTCGGGGACAAAATGGAATGAATACTACTCTTGGTTAAGGAGAGGGGATTTAGCAACTGTGTGCTAAACAGGATGTGTTTTTAAACTTGTATCTGTTGTATCCTGATGCTACAAATAATTTGCTACATATAATTACATATGAATATGTAAATTATACAACATCCTTAAACATACAAATCTCAATGTATATACAAAATATATCCATATTGGATGTAATAAATATGACATCAATTAGGTAACATAAGTGGTCATAATATGTAGAAACTGCACAACTACAACAACAAATGCAGTAAAAAAAAAAACAAAACAAAAAAAAAACAAGCAGGGATCTATACTCTCTTGCTTTAGATGTACAAAAGAAAACAGCTCAGTGTGCGATATATCTGTCAGAGCTGTCATATATCCATTTTATTAAAACAATGTAGGTATATTCATTCTCTTTTCAGTGACTTTAGGTCTGATTTCAGTATTAAATTGGGAATGACAAATTTTACATTGCAACAGCTATAACAAAATTATATATATATTCTTATATATTATAAGAAACTTCTTGGAGAATGGCTAGTAATATTTTTACATTGTGTAAAAAAAATACTGTGTTTGTAAAGGCTGCAAAATTTGCATATTAGATTTAAATAAATGAGTCTTAATTTTAATTTATGGTACTTTTTTTTTTTTTTAGCAAAGCTTATTATATTTAGCAACTTTTTTTTGAAATAGCTATGCAGATGATTCTAAATCTGAGTACAGGTACCAGCCACTGTTTTGTAATTATTTCCTGCAGTTATTTAACTACTTTGTTTTTGGTGATTTCTACCTACCTTACATATTTGTTTCTGTATTTTTAGTCATAAAACAGCTTAAAATATTGAATTTAATACATTGTGTCTTTTTGCAATTAAATTAATAAGAAAATTCAAATCTTTGTCAATGGTAACTTTGCTTCTGATATTAACAGTAGCAAACTTAATTTGTTTCTAAAGATTAGTTCTAGATTGGGGAGTGTTGTGGGAGTTCACTGAAAGGAACATTAACCAAAACAGCAGTTTGGATAAATGTTGTGCCAAGGGAGCTAAAAGAAAATAAGATTTTGAATAATGATGGCAGAAATCAAATGGAGTTGAACAGAAGCCAAAGGACAACTGCAGGTGTCAAAAGAAAAGAATTATTACAGAGTAGAAAGCTAATTGCAATTAATGCAATTGTGAGAAAAGAAATGTGCTCCAGAGGGAGCCGCATACTTAAGTTCTGGCACTTTCACTTTTTTTGTAGCTTTCCCATGGTCTTCCTATAGTTATAATTATTAATTCCTTCCCTTGATGTTGTGTTTTGTTAGAGCATCAAGTTCTTTTAAGTTAGACTCTTTTAGAAAATGTTGCCCTGGGGTAGATGAAAAGTGTAATTGATTTTGTCATCTGTGTGGCATCAAAATCCCTGGTATCTAATAAAAGAAAAAAAGATCAAAAAGGAGTCAAAAAAATAGCTTCACATTTTTATAGAACATTCACTGATCATTATAAACTGGATCTTCAATTATAAAATTAGATTTATCAAATGAGTAATCAAATAGACTTTATAACATGCCTTCCATCTTTTATATTATAAAAAATAAGAACCTTAAAGAGTTTAAGTTTTTGTCCTAAAGATAAAGTTATATACACCGGACCAACAATTAGAACACACTTTGGAGTGGTATATTTTTTTATTGGGCATAATTTGTAACAGTTTTTCCTAGGGCTAATACACACCTGCTACTGCATCATAAAACCCATTACCATGGTATGTTATGGATAAGATGGTTCACGTTTTTTTTGTGCACTAACTTCCATGTCTTTTTGGAGCAATACCAGTACATTTATTTATAAAGCGCCAACATATTCCGCAGCGCTGTACAATAAGTTTATCAAGCTGTTCTTTCAGTTTTTTTCACTCTTATCGGTTATTAAATGTATTTTGGTTCTCTCCCTGCCGTTGGTGGAGCCCATTTTTTGTGGGGTGAGGTATTTTTTTTTATTGAATAGATGTATGTTATATCTGTAACCACAAAACAAAACCGTTGTACAATGCTTTAGCAGAGTAGAAATACATGAGCGTATTAGTGCAAGGTAGAGTTCATATGCATAAGTCTAAACCAGCTAGTTCACCAATTATAATAGGACTGAAGGTGTTCTCTGAATGGAATGTGGCCTAAATTAGTCTGTGTTGATTCAAAAGGGGCGGCCAGAGGAAGTTACATAGGTGTCTTCCTCTACTGCACCCTACCCGGCCCTACCTTGCATTTCATTCCAAAACCTTATACTGTGCTCATCACTGTGTGTTTTTTAAATCCATTATTCAGTGCAGAGTGCAGCACGCAGGGGGACGCAAGTGCCTTCCCAAATGAGCAGGAAGGGGTGTGCTTAAAAACATTTGCTTGTGCTAGTAACAAACCAATTACGTATTTTCTAAATAAAAGAAAAAGTGATAGAAACTAATCAGTACTTAATATGGTTTCATGTCATTTGTTGGACTTAAATGACCCTAGAAATCTGAATCACCAAGTTGGATGACCATATCTGATTTTGTTGGACCTCCTTATTGGTGCTACAGGTCCAGTCTGTATTTTATCAGTCAGTTGGGCTGATTTTGACCATATTTCTTAGCCATAAGGGGGTATATGCCCCTTAAAGGGGGCAGCTTTAACAGGCAATCTTGTGATTGGATAGTTCTGACCACCATGACCATTTGTATTTGGTGGAGCCCCTTCTTGACATGCATTTGGGCTATCAGCAGGGAATGAAGTCTGAGAAGTTAAACTTCTACTTACATCACTTATTGTTGTTCCCAATGAATGGAATGATGCTGTTAATAATTTAGTTTTGTTTTTTCTAATTGACAGTAATTACTTCTCTGATTGTACTTGATATACTGTTTAAGGAAACAATGGTATAGCGATTAGACCAGTTATATTATCATGGCTTCTCTACATTATCATGCAAGTTTATCAAGTAGTAGTGTCAATAGGCAGTTTTATCCCACGATCAGTGCTAAATACAGAAAAGTAAATTGCTTTTACTGTAAAAACTGGGCGACATACAAAAAAAATAGAAATATTTTTAGAAATGTAAGCATTTATAGTTGTTGAATCAGTATTATTGTTTGCAGCTTTGATGTTGATTATACAGAAAAATCAAAGGGCTTTGAGCCCAGTCTTTAGTCCAAAGAAATGTTCTTTCCTACCTATCAAATAGAAAACTGGTGATTTTGTTTGCCTTCTGCTTGATGTAAAAACTGCACTGTGTCTATCAGATCTGTTACAACTTATAAAGTTTTACCAAACAATATGAGCATGTTTCATTTGCTTTTCTTTCTTGAACAAATCTCTTTCCTGCTGGGATAAATTTTGACCATGTTCTGTCATGCTGCCTTATTCTTAAATTCTTTTCTCTTCAGCAGGAAACTCAGTCTTTTGTAAGTGTCAGGGTATAACCACTTACAGGTTAGAGTTGGGACCAAGGAGGAAGCTGGTGTACAAATTAGGCAGAAAATAATCTGGTTCATGGTAATCAAAAGGTTAAGAGAATGTGTGGTTGTTTCCAGGCTAAAGATCAGGGCAGGTGGCTGTCAAACGTAATCAGGAGTCAAACCGTGAAAGTCAGGAGCCAGAAATCAGTCAAACAGGAATTATAGCGCACACAGGAGTTGAACCTATACTCAGGCATTAATCCTAGGTCCTCAGCGCGCTCTTTATTTTTTCTCACACCAGTGGTGACGTGATGATGTCACACGCCTGTGTGTTGATGTCACCACGCCGGGGACGCAACCCATGGGGCACCATTGTGGATGCATTGCCAGAAAAGAGAGGAGTGCCGTCGGGCTTTCTCAACAATAAGTTTCAGACTGATCACAAAAGAGTTTGTAGTATGTGAAAATTATCAGGTTGAGGGAGCCTGTGTCACTAATTTAACAAACTGACCCCATTATACGTTAGACCTCCCTAATGCCAACTGCTTAATAGCAGCAAGAAGTTGTGTGCAATAAGGGGCATTTTCCTATAGCTTGGTGATTTTTTTTTTTAACAGATTTGCAGTTTAATGTAACAGTAACTGAAAACAATTACATTGACAAATATAAGGTGGTGAATTGCTCTACTTTATTTCACACAATTTATTATATATCGACTTTGTACTTTTAAAGACCAGCTTTCCTTTCAAGTTATTTAGTTTTCTGCATATTAGATGCAGCTCAGTGAGTTCACTTTGAAATCATTCATCATAGGCGGATTTTCAATAAGGCTAGGGGAGGCTAAGCCTCCTCAAACCTGCTTGGCACATTAAAAACAAAACAAAACCTCACTCTGTTTCGGCACTGTCCTGGAAATCTTCTGTTCCTGCAAGCTCCGGTTCTGCTGTGCTCTGATTGGATCTTTCTTCTTGTGGATTCTCCAATCGGAGCATAGCTTTTTTGACAGACAGTAAAATTGACCAATCAAAGCACAGATGCAGTCAGGGCTCGGGAGATATTACAAATTGAAGGCAGTGCAGAAATGAAGACTGAAAAGAAGAATCTGCAGGCTGTAACTTTACCTGAGAACCAACTCTCAACTTTTGCTGCAGTTTTCATCCCACTCTCACAGGTACTATACAGTTCTAAAGGCTGAAGCACTAGCTGACATTAAATTGTTTTTTGCCTGACCTGACATCTATAATAATATATAATCTATCCCCTTCACTAACAGATGGAGGGTAAGTTAACTCTTTCCCCCTGAAAAAGCTCATTGTACTTTTATATATTTCTTGTTGTTGTTTTTTGCACTTACTATTTTTTTTTTTGTCATTGTTTTGTTCATTTCTAGTTAGGTACAGTGGAGCCAATGTAGTGTATCCATGCCAGTGTTATAGTGCCAGGGCCTGAATATCTGCCATCAGTACCCACTGCTTCTCAATGTATATAATGTTCTAGTAAATTCAGACTGTGTCTCACTGTATATAATGTGCTGGTTTTGTAAATACAGACTGCATCTCACTGTATATAATGTGCTGGTTTTGTAAATACAGACTGCGTCTCACTGTATATAATGTGCTGGTTTTGGACATACAGACTGTGTCTCACTGTATATAATGTGCCTGGGGTGTCAGTACCTACTGCCTTTATTGCTATAAAACTAACGGGAACACATCTAAAAGGGTGGTTCACTTTTAAGTTAACTTTTAGTATGTTATAAAATGGCCTATTCCTAGCAACTTTGCAATTAGTCTTCCCAATTATTTTTTTTTATAGTTCTTGAATAATTTGCCTTTCAAATGGGGGCCAAAAATGATTGCTAAATTACCATATGGAGAGCTGCTGGACAAAAATCTGAACTACTCCTTTAAGCTAACTGATCACAAACACAAATGTTTGCAGATCCCCTCACAGAAGTGCACATATGAATACTTTTACATCCTAAGCATTTTAGGGTAAAAAAAAAAAGCACTTTTGTACAGAATCCTTGGAAGTCAGTGGGAATGGCAAGAGGTATTTGGGAGGTTAATTTTTTACGCCAGCAGCGAATCCACTAAGTCTCACATAGCTTGAGGTCAGTTTATGTATGGCCCATCTTTAGCCTCCCCAAACAAAAAAGTCACCCTCCGCCTATGTCATTCATGTGCTGCAACTTTATTTAGATAGAAAATTAGATTGTTTTCCTTGTGAGTCATCTTTGTGCATGTTTAAGCCTATCATTTAACTCAAATTATTTGCTTTGAAACTTGTATAAACTCGACTTGGTATTTTTTTTCAAATAAACCACAATCATTCTTGCATTTATTAAATGTCACAATAATGTTGGTAGGGTCAAAGGAAAATATCGATTTTTTTTTAAGCCGAAAAATTGGAGAAATTCTTGAAATTGAAATAGGTGTTCATTTCCATGAATCCTCTTTATTTTTCCCAAACAGGAAGTTCTTCAACTGCCATTTTATGAGCATTGGTGCTCATTCTTAGAAAACAATAATGTGTTTGTTTTACTTGAAACTGGGTAAAATAGAAAACAATGATGGGATTAACTTCTCCTTGAAAATGTGTGAAATTAAAAACAATAATGAATTTAACTTCACCTTGAAGTGTCACTGACACTGCTATTCTAAGCCTCTATAGCAGGGATCACCAAATTTTTTTTTACCCGTGAGCCACATTCAAATAAAAAAGGCTTGGAGAGCAACACAAGCATAAAACATGTCCCTGTGGTGCCAAATAAGGACTGTTATTGCCTTTTTGGTAGCCCCTATGTGGACTGGAAGCCTATAGGATGTTTTGTTTGGCAATACACCTGGTTTTTATGCAACCAAAACTTGCCTTTAGGGGCACCTGGGGCAACATCGAAGGGGTTGGAGAGCAACATGTTGGTCATGGCTGGTTGGGGATCACTGCTCTATAGGACTCAATGGTTCTCGGCATCTTAAACCTGGCTTACTTTTTGTCAGTCTAAAAAAGTCACATAGTTTTCATTTCTTGAATTTTCAGGAAAATACTCTAAAATTATTTCTAATTTTTTTTACTGCCAAAAAACACATACGTAGATGTAAAAAAAAAAAAAAAAACAAACAACAAAAACTTTTTTTTAGAAAACCTTATTAAATGGGCCCCCTTATAAATACAAGAATTATTGTGTTTTATTGAAAAAATACCAAGTCGAGTTTATACAAGTTTAATGGCCATTAAAATTCTATTTTTATTAAATGTGCCTCTAAGAGTATTTTGGTGTCAGACGACCAAGTCCTCAAAATAGTACTATTTTATTTGGGTGCTTAGTTCCATATACAGTATTTGTAACTTGTATCCTCATCTATAGTGTTCAGTCTCAGATTTTTAAAGATCAGGAAGTCAGTATTTTGAGCCGCTTAGATTTTTATTTTTTTTTACTGAAACATTCCAACCAAAAAAACACACTGAAATTGTTTTCCATAAAAGGTTATGCATTATGCAGCTGATATTCTGTCCTACATGCATGATGGTTATTTAATGGTACTTGAGTTTTAATATTGCAATTTGTAGTGGGTATGTTTTTTGTGGGGATTAGCATGATAGCCATATATAAATTACATTTCCTTTTATAGGTGTCCACTTTAATGATACTTCAGGAAATTGTTTGGTTTTTTTTCTCTTTTTTTGTAATTTTCAAATTCAAATGAATTTGTTATGTCTGATATTTACTAAAGAAAAGTCGCTCAGAGAAAAGTTGTAAAAAAAAAAAACTTTCAAATTGTTGCTGTGTAAATCTCGACTTTATCAAATTGATGCTGTGACAAAGTCTTGATTTATAGACATAAGCCTGCAAAATCTGTAAAGTTTCAAGGCAAAAGAAAAACCTTCACGGAAAGGGACCTTTGCCATTGACTTATACAATTTGCCAGATTAAATTTGCCAAGTTCATTTAGAAGTTGGATTTTTAGCCTTTTCAACACATAGGGGCTGATTTACTAAGACACGAATTCGAATCCGAATTGGAAAAATTCCGATTGGAAAACGAACATTTTGCGACTTTTTCGTATTTTTTGTGATTTTTTCGGGCACCTTTACGACTTTTCGGAAATTGTCGCGACTTTTTCGTTACCAATACGATTTTTGCGAAAAAACGCGAGTTTTTCGTAGCCATTACGATTCGCTCGTATCTTGTCGCGACTTTTTCGTATTGAGCGCTCGCTAAGCGGCAGGCGAAACTTTCAGACTTAGCATGATTTTGGAAGCCTCCCATAGGACTCAATGGCACCCTGCAGCTCCAACCTGGCCCAAGAAAAGTCCCCATATTGAAGCTTGAATGAATCCGAACGCTACGAAAAAAATCGCCAGATTTTGCGCAACTTTCGGAATGGCTACGAAAAAGGCGCGACTTTTCGCGCAAGTTTTAACGCTACGAAAAAATCGCCAGATTTTGCGCAACATTCGGAATGGCAACGAAAAAGTTGCAATAATTTTCCAAAAAATCGCCAAATACCGATCATTACGAAAAAAACGCAATCGGACGCATTCGAATTTAATTAATTAAATTATCGAGTCTTTTTCGTATTGAGCACTCGTAAGCGGCAGGCGAAACTTTCAGATTTAGCATGATTTTGGAAGCCTCCCTTAGGTAATCTCAAAAAGTTGCAGCATTTTTTCTCTGCGACTTTTTATCAAGTTTAAAATTAAAAATCGATGCTTAGTAAATGAGCCCCTTAATGAAAAAGTCAGATTTGTTTCCTAAAAGCTCCATTTAAGCTATTGAGAAAATATGATTTATTACTGAAATGACTCTGGATTCGAATTTTGTGTTTAAGTTACCATTTACCAGGCAATGATGTATAAAAGTATTGCATATGCAACTACATAGGGAAATGGTCACAAATATTTGCAGTTGCAATATAGCATTTTTCTATGTCAATGAAGGTTATTAATTCTCCTATATGTCTATGTACTTTTATTTTTAGAAAGAAAGTTTAAAAACATTTTACTTTGCTGAAAATAGCACCAAAGATGGGAATATTGAATTAGAAATTATTACACCTTTATGGCTTATACAGTGCTGTGAATTACACATATTAGACTGCTGTAATATCTAAATGTATCAAGCGGTTTACAGAGAATAAGAAAAAAATATTACCTCATAAATAATAAAACCTTGTAATGAACAATAAAGGACTATAGTGCAACATAGTAATGATGTAGTTATATATCTTTAAATATATTGCATTTAAAGAGAGAGCTGAATGTCAGGAACTGATGCTATTTAGATAAATCCTATTCATGGTGTCATTCCTGGGTCAGGCATGGCATTACTTACAAAATGGAAGGACATTAACTTTAGTGTACAGTATTATATCTGCACTTGAGCTGAAAGTTTGGCCTTCTGGGGAACATATTGTTCTTTTGTTGCATGCTGCACAGCAATAACCTCTGTTCATTTTTGCACAGCCTCTGTTGAATTTGAAAGAAACAAAGACATCACTTATTCTACCACAGGTCAGAGTAAAAGAATATCTGTCTACACTTATCTCCCTGTACTTTAGCCAAGAGTTGATATTGCATTATATTTATAGATAACTACTATGATCCACGACAAAGATAGGTATTGTTGTTTTTGGTAATAATCAGTGGCCCCCCTTGATAGATAAAGGCATGGACGGAATAGTCACAAGACTTGTCCCTTATCCAATTTGAGGCTTATTAAAGTCTTGCCTTACAGGAGAAGGAAAGGTAAAATCACTTGGGGATGCCATAATGTTACATAATGTTACCTTATGCCCCAGGCTGGTGCCCCTTTTAGGAGAAGGCCGCACCAGTCTGGGGCTGCAGGTGAGCAATCCTCTTGCATCTGTGTTTGTTCTTTTGAATCCCAGGGCCGGTGCATGCGCAGTAGGGTGAAAATACTGACTTGTTAGAGTTCGGCTTTTCACTCTACTGCACATGGCCAAGCGGCGTGAAGACAGAAGTAAGAGTATTGCTCTCTTGCAGTTACCCCAGCTGGTGCTTCTAAGTGCTTTAATGAACTTATTGCCTGCATCAGCAAATTTGGTATCTTAAATCATGTTGGAATCATATGTTGGAATTGTGTAATTTAGAAGCGGGGCAAGCTGTGGGTATGAGTAAAGTTCTTTTTGTGAAAAGCAATTAAAGATTTGGGTATACAGGTATAGGATCTATTATCCAGAATGCTTAAAACGTAGGATGTTCTGAATAAGGCATCTTTCTATAATTTAGACCAGTATAGAATAATGGACCAGTATAGATATTCATTAGGATCCAATGCAAGGTAATGTTTTATTAATACAGAGAAAAAGGAAATAATTTTTAGAAACAACAACATAGAATTATTTGCTTAAAATGAACTCAGTGGGAGAGAGATGGCCTTCCTGTCATTCAGCTTTCCGAATACTGGGTTTCCAGATCAATATTAATGCATTATGTTTTTTTTTTTCTATTTGTGAAAAATAAAACAAAAAATATTTATGCTTAAACAAATCTTTTAAAAAAGATTTTTTACTTTTCCTTGTTTTATCTCCTTTTTAAGGTATCATTGCTGGTTATATATTTTAGAACAATTTGTATTGTGGTTGCACCTGTTAATTTTTATTGGATTAGATGTAGATTGTATTAGCCATTACTTAATGGAAGAATTTTTGCAATATTTAACCTAAAACCATGAAGTTGTTTAGCCAAACTAAACATTGTAAGCTATATTCCAAGAACATTGAATGCATTTGAATTTGTGTGGATTTAAGAGGTGATTTAGGTTACTTCATATGACTTGTTAGGCTGGTAACCTTAACCTAATAATACGGAAAGGGATTTTTTGAACAGTAAATCAATTGAATAATATGCTAAGGCAAGTAGAAAATGTACTATTGGATGAAATAATTAAAATATAAAATAATTAAAATATATTATTAGAGATCAATAGAGCTTATTTACATAGGAGCTTACATTACATGCCCCTTATACAGTCCAATAGCTACTACTAGTTAGAAAATGAAAGCAACTAAGCAACTAAGTAGTTGCCATAGGCAACTGCACTTATACAGTTTTTGTACCTTTCTAGATGTTATCTAAAAGTAAATCTTGTGTCTGTAATGTTTTCTTGGACTTCAGAATGTTGTTTAGAATCCATATACAATAGCAATTTAGCAATAGCAAAAATTGGTGAGTGAAAAAGTTTAATAGTAATAAAGTGCATGACTTGTCACTAATCTATTCTTCTTACTTTGTGAGCATACTTTTTATAGTTTGCTAAAAGAATTAAGGATCGGTGGCTGCTTCATAATGAGTTGTTTTGCAATTATGATATGCTAATGTACAGTGTAATATGCATTCTAATTTTAAATGGTGTGTGTTTTTCTTTATAAAATATTAAAATACAAATTATGATTCAGATATTCATTTAAAAGTGTATTTCTTTTTGTGTGTGTGTGTGTGTATGTGCAGACATTTAAAGACAGAGATAAGGGTAAATTTATTTACCATTTGAATAACCACAATAAGGTCACGTTGCTCATTTTTCGCTGATAGGTTTGCTGATGAACTACTGCTGCATATATATAGCAGCCCTTTAATAGAGGAACACAGGGGATCTAATAGGTAATATAAAAACATTGGGCAAATATTTTTAAGGCAAAGGAATAACATGCAAAGACAAAGTTAAGATGTAAAAAAAAAAAAAAAAAGGTTTAATTTCTATAAACATTATTATAATCAATTATGGATTTGGCAAGTATTAAGAATTTTTTATATTTATATTCATAATAAGTAGTCCTATGTCTAATAGATGGTCAAATTCTATTGCTTAGAAAATCCAAGCAGTTTTGCCATTGTTTTGTTTATGTGAATGAGATGTATTGTTTTATTATATTGATAAATATAAGGGGTCTTTTAGGACTAGAAGTGCAATCTCGCTAAAAGAAACATGACTATTCATTAAGGGGCACATTCATGAAAACACGAGTTCGAATCCCAAATGGGATAAATTCGGATTGGATACGATAATTTCTGAAGATGGCAAATATCACGAAAATGTTTTATATTTTATATATATATCATATTACTCACGATAATATCATATTGGCGATCCGAAAGTCACAAAATTTTCGTACCGAACGATCGTAAAAAGCAGGAAAACCTTTCTGACTTTGATCCTTCTGTGCATGAGTTTGGAAGCCTCCCATAGGAATCAATGGCACTCTGCAGCTCCAACCTGGCCCAAGGAAAGTCACGATACCGAATCTTGAATAAATCCGAAACTTTCATACTCGCGCAACAATATGATCGCACGAGTTTTGTCGCAAGGTACGAAAAAGTTGCCGATAATACGCTCAGAGCGTTTGTGTATTAGTAAATGTCCCCCTATGGTTTCTTGCAACCAAACACACTACTTGCATAGTTGAGCTGAGCATCCATTAATTTGCCCGGTCCCTTATGAAGTATCTTTTCTAATTCGCTTTCAAAATGGTTGAGATATGAACTCCAGCAAGGGGCATTTGAAATATCGGGGGGCCTCGTATTTGACTACACAAAAGTTTTGATTTTGATGATTGCAATAAAATACCCTGTAACACAGGGATCCCCAACCTTTCTTACTCATGAGCCACAGTCAAATGTAAAAAGAGAGCAACACAAGCATCATAAACGTTCATGGAAGTGTCAAATAAGGGCTAAGATTGGCTCAACCAAATCTTGCCACCAAGTCAGGAATTCAATAATTACTACCTAGTTTGGGGCCACTGGGAGAAACATCCAAGGGGTTGATGAGCAACATGTTGCTCACGAACCACTAGATAATACTTTTTTTATATATTACAAGTGAATACATTTTCTTGCTAAACCGCTATACCAATTTCAGTGTAAACCATATCTTGTAATAAATGGGGCTAGAGAATGTACATTGATCAGTTTTCTTTGTTAGGGTCTCACTGCTTCAGAAAGCAGAAATTGTGGTATCTCTATTTTTTTTAGGTTCCATTCAAAAATGTAAATGTGCATTGGTGTGAAAACCTTATATGCATAGAAGATCTATCATTTAATTTTGGCATGTATCCTTTTTATAATTTACTTTACATCATTTTACCAGCAAACTAAACTTTCCATAAGAACTGGAGAACTTGGGAGATGTTTAGCAAGATACAGAAGAATCGTTATTCTACTTGCCTCTTCAAAACTTCTTGAAAATAGGTAGACTGCACCATATTAATAACCACCAATTTTGTTATTCAAAGCATTATGCAGTTAGGGGGAGATTTATTAAGACACGAATGCTCGGAGCGTGTTTTTGCCGTTTTTTTCGCGCTTGCATGACTTTTTCATACGCCATGCAACTTTTTTGTAAGCTTGCGTAACTTTTTCGAAAAATTCGAAAAGGTTCTGCCGCTGTTTACAATCGTTCGGTACGAACATTTTGTGACTTTCGGATTGCCAATGCGATATTATCATGATGAATACAATTTTTTCGTAAGCATTTTTGTGATATTTGCGATTTTCAGAAATTATCGTATCCAATCCGAATTCGGGATTCGAACTTGTGTTTTAATGAATCGGCCCCTTAGAGGGTATTTTGGCTGTCTTGTCCCTATGAAACCTAGCTCTTGAGTATAAAGCTATGGTATTAGTATTATGAACAAGTTTGTAATGTACCTTTATATTCCGTAGCACTTTTGTACCTTAAACCAACAAATATAATTTGCTTCTTTAAATAGAGATGTTGTAGAACTGTTTGAGCTGATTAATTTAAGGGTGTCTGCTTATTTTGGTAGCTGATTTGTTTGAATGTCATTCCAGTTACAATTAAAATTACAAAAAATAGAGTTTTAGTTCATTTCAAGTCAATATTTTCATGGGATTTGCACATTTTTACACATGGTGCAATACAATTAGGTTCTTGTCTTCTGTTTCATTTGTCTTTAATTAAACACAAAATTACAAGAAGACATGGTTTGAACCACTTTGCATGAGGATTATTGTGCTTGATGGCACTATATATTCCTCTTTGACATAACTAGTTTCTAGGCTACCACAATGCAATATAATTGGGATCACTAGTAACGGCAGCTCTACATCTTCTCACAGGGATTTGAATTGTCCCAAATAATCTTAAAACAAGATCAAAGTGGCACTTTCCCCCCTCCCTATGGATTTCTGAGATAATTGCATCAAACCTTTTGAATCACATGAGGCAAAAAACTGTTCCTTTTTTCCTTTAATTTTTCTGCAAGCATGTGCTTGTTATAACATGCCTTTGCCATAGGAGTAATGTATTTCCATAAATTATTGGCTACTAAAATCTCTTTTACAGACTGTTTCTTTTTTTTATAGCGGTTTTTGAGGTTCAGGGTATAGGTAATTGGAGGTTTATTTCTAATAATGTTGATCAGCTCTTCTAAAGGCTGCTAGCAAAATATATATATATGTAATGCAATTAGTTAAAAACAATTACATGAATAACAATAATTTCTAAAACATAACTTCCTAACTACCTAACCATCAGGATGCAGGAGGTGCATTTAATATCATCACCCTGTGTAAAGTTTACAGGATTGCAACATGTCCTTGTTACTTACGTTGAAATAATTAAACCTTTGTGAGCTATTTGTATTTAGAGCTCTTCCTAGGGAGTTATCATGTATTCTGTGTTCAGTGAACCAAGGAGAGCTGTAATGTTTGTAATAGATCTTGTCCTGTGACAGAGTGATGCCATTTTATCAATACATTGTGGCTAGTCTATTTTTTTATATGAATTGTCCAGTAAAGGCAAGGAGGTATGAATTCTCATAGAACTATTAGACAAGCAGAAGATATTTAATGCATCATTTATCTTTTCTCTATTTTCATTCTGAGCACTGATGCATAAGAAAGGCAGTTAACATTATTGTCTTTGGCTTTTTAGATAATTTTGATACCAACAAGTAAAAATGCAACACTCTGATAATAAAATACATTCACAGTTGCTAAAGTTAGCATTTTTTATAAAGGGATGACTTAATCTATTTCTGCATTGCATTTTTTATTCACTTGCCCTTGCCATTTAATTATAGTGGGTACACATAAACTCCTTTTAAATAAACTGGTTAATGGGAATACTTATTAATTTAATACTTATTAATTATGCAAACTGTATACACAAAAGCTAATGCATTTTTCTTATTAAAATGTTTTCACAAATACCTGTAGCTCATTCGTGCCTTGTTACATAAGTTTTGACATGTGATCTGTACAATCGAGTGTGAATGATCCCATTAGTTTTTCAAATGCCTTTTGTTTTGTTTGTATTTTGATGGATGGTTCTGTCATTCTGCCATGCATTATTGTGACTGTCAACAAAGAAAATAAATCAGTGTACAATATAAGGATGGTGATACATTTTGAGGCTATGAAATATTCACTTTAATATAGTTTAAATAGAATTTACAATCTTGCAAAGATTCTGTAAAAAAAAACATTTTCTAAACTGCTGCTCAGTAATATTTGCATGTTCTTCCATTATCCTTTACCAGGTACCTTTCTCAACCAAATCATTAAACCATCCAAATCAATTTATAGTGGAAATTTGAAAATCATGCATGAATTTTATTCTCCAAACCAGTTGGTTTCTGAGGTAGTGAGGTACCAATCACAGAGAGTATTTTAGCTTAATTCACTTTAGCTCTGCTTCTGGTGGAGACCCACCACTCCAAATACCTTGCACCTAACTTTTTGCTTTGAAAACTTCACAAAACATGTGAATATATTTCAAAATAGGAATGATTGTTATTGGTGCAGTGTGGTCAGTGTTACCTCTAATTTCTTCTTGGGTGTGCGCGCAAAATAGTTTTTTTGTGCGCACTTTTTAAAACCTTGTTTGCACTTTAAAAACCAGGCGTGAGCAAAATATTTGTGCACACTTATTATAAACTTGTGTGTACGTGCACGAGCATACAGCTTGCTGCAAAATGCAACATCTACACAAAAATGGACAAACTTCTATTTTTGTATTGTGATAAATACAGCCCTTACTAGGTTTATTAATTTACATTAAATTTGTAATTTGTTACAATAGAAAGCTTATTCTATGTTGATAACAATATTTTACCACAATTAGAGTTTTTTTTTAAACTAAAATGCACAAAGTTGAATTTTAACTTCAAATCAAGTATTTATTATGCTAAAAAATTTTTTGGAAAACTTGGAATAAAAAACTTTGGCATCTACAAGCTTGCAAGGTCATGTAGAAGTCAATAGAAGCTGCCCTAGGCAAAATGTAAACGATTTATTTCTGTTTTATTTTATCGTGTTTTTTTTTAAGGTTTTTTGTTTGTTTAGCTTGGTTCGGATTTTGCTTTTTAAGTTCTAGTAGACTGAAAGATAGTTAATCTGTATACGGTAAATTATATGATAGCTGAATTTGTTTGATAATGTAGGCAGAAGACATGTTTTATGGTGTATGATATACAACTTCTGAGTTTGTGCACAAATTTGAGACACATCTAGGGGGAGGTTTACCACAAATGGTCCGAAGGCGTCCTATTGCGTTTTTTTCGTAATGATCTGTATTTTTGCGACTTTTTCGCCGCCGTCACGACTTTTTCGGATGTTCTGCAACTTTTTTGTCGCCGTCGCGAAAAAATCGTCGACAAAATAGTCACGCAAAATACGATAGTCGCGACAGCGACAAAAAAGTTGAGGCAAATACGAAAAAATCGCAACGGCAACAAAAAAGTCCCAAAATTTTCGTTTACAATACGATTTTTTTCCTTCTGTGCATTTTTTTGAAGCCTCCCATAGGACTCAATGGCACTCTGCAGCTCTAACCTGCCCCAAGGAAAGTCACGATAACGAAGCTTTAATGAATGCGAAACTTTCGTACTCGGCTTGACAAATACGTTTTTATCACACAAATTGTCACAAAAATTGTGGCAAGGTACGAAAAAGTAGTGCAAATTAACGAAAAAGTCACAAAAAATATGCACAGTGCAAAAACTTTTTTTTGTATTCGGATTCAATCGTACTTTAATGAATGTGCCCCTATGTGTATGTTTTATAAGGTCCTTTTTTCCTACCTCAATATGAAAATAAAAGGGAGAGTGGAGTAAAGGATGGTAATCAAGTAATGAAAAGAAATAAAGATTGTTCTTTATTGTGTATTCTTCATACTTCCCACTTATTCTTTATAAAAAGAATAAAAATGTTGCCAAGCAGTGACATATTAAATTTTTTCAGGTACAATTTTTTTTTTCTTTTGATGATGATTTTAAGGTCATGCTTTTCTGTATTGCATTTTGGGAGTTATGCAGTATATTTTTGTCTAGCTGATTGCATGTTGCCTAGCTCCTTTGAAGATTCTGGCATATAAAAGAAGAAACAAACACAAAAATCAAGAAAACATCCTTTCTTTGATGCTGACCTAGTTTGCAGTGTTTCAAAGTATTCATCTAGAAAGAGATATGTCTAATTCATTATGGATCTGTTAAAAAAAAAAAAGATTTAGTTGATGATATGAGTTAATGAGTGCATCTGGACTTATGACCATTACCAATTTAGGGGCAGCAAATTGGTTTTTTATTCTTTTGAACTATTTTATGCATTGTACCACTGTGCATGTTTCTGATTGTAAACAGGATTGAATCTTTAGATTTATATGCTGAAGTCAAATTTATGTTTTGTTCTTTTTTTTATTTGTTTAATAGCATTTAATGTCTGCATTAGGCAAAATAGTTTCTTTGTTGAGTTCAAATTTAGCAAAGCACAGAAAGGATTTTGTATGATAAAAGCTGGATACTTTAATTTTGCTATGAATAGAAATGTACTAGCCAGTATATTGTTTTATTACATGTTCCTCTTACCTTTTTTGAGATATATTAACAGAATATAAAAGCTTTGATATTTAACATTTCATTTGTTTCCATAACATTTATTACTAATCTACCTATATATAACTATATATAACTATATATATTCTTCTGTAATTATGTATAGTTCTTTAGGATGTGGTGGAAGGAATAGGATTTAACAGACACAGTCAACATGTGTGTTTAATGTGTGTATTATGACACTAGTTCCAGGAAAAAGTGAAACATTGCAATAGCCCTGCATGTTTGAGGCCCCTGTCTGCAGAATTATTTCATGTTGCCAAATAGCATACATTTGGAATGGAATACAACAAAACTTTTCAGAAAACTTCCTCATTTTTGAGAAGCACTATAAATGTAAAATATATGGCAGGGATCCCCAACCTTTTTTACCTGTGAGCCACATTCAAATAGAAAAGGTATTGGAGAGCAACACAAGCAAAGTTCCTGGAGGTGCCAATGAGAGCTATGATTGGCTATTTGATAGCCCCTATATTGACTGGAAGCCTACAGAGGGCTTTGTTTGGCAATTACACTGGGTTTTTATGCAATTAAAGCTTGCATCCTAACTAGAAATTCAAAAATAAGCACCTGTTTGAGGCCACTGGGAGCAACATCCAAGGGGTTGGTGAGCAACATGTTGCTCATGAGCCACTGGTGGGGGATCACTGATATATGGTCATGAATCTTCTCAGTGACTTCTAATAACCTTATATTTTACAAAAGGGGGTACTTCATTTACTATGTAAACGGTGCTTAGTTATGTCAACAGTTAGTCAGTGCTTAGTAATGTAATTTTGTTCACAACTCAATAAACCGTGTATTATAATAAATAATGTAAAAATATGAGATATCAGAAGTTACCTCAGAGTTCCATGACTCAGCCTTTGGCCTTATGCCTTTGTATAGTTATGGAACTACTTGGTGACTTATAATATCCTTATATTTTGCAATAGGGGGTCTATTATACAGTAGTTTATATAAGGTTAAATATATTTGATAATATGACTATATATTATTACCTATAAACAGAACCAGCACACAATTTCACAGCAATTCTATTTATTCATTCACCGTGCGTGACCAAAACAGAAATTAGAGGCCATTCCTAAAGCATTAGTAAGACTATAATATGAACAGTAAACAAGGAATACATATGTTCATTGATCACATAAGCACAAAAGTCCTGCCTACTTCCTGTATTAGCTGCTATAGAAACTAAAATGTATGACTTGACAAGGCAATTATTCAGCATCTAAATAATGCAGAAATCAATATTTTCATGTGTATATTTTAAATATTGCGAAAAATTATTTTCCTAGCTTTTAAGTTACTACATGCATTCTGCCAGTAAATATATAAAACAGGAGTCCTGTCTTGTTAGAGCAAAATTGCTTTTGTACACCAGACATAAACTAGATTTGCTTTATTATAAAGGCATGAGCCATGCATGTATGTACAGGTGTGCACAGGAGTTTTTACTGTACTCACTATATGCAGCTAGTGCTACTATTTGTGTCTAACAAAATACCTTTTTAAGCAGACTTAGTTATATACTTTCTTGTTTTTTGCCAGTGATTCTTAATATTTGACGGTCTGTTTACATTTACTACACCATTAAAGTGGTGTTTGTCTATTAAGCTCTTATAACAGAAAATATAACTAAATCTTGGCTGAGGCAGAATTAACAAAGATTGAATTTGTAAACTACTTAAATTAAATCAGAGGCCATAATTTCACAGAAGTAACATAATTAAATGGGATTGTGCAGCATAGTGTAAATATATTTTTAGTTATTAGAATGAATTATTAAATTTAGAAAATAAATTATTTTACTGCTTTGCATGCCATTTAGCAGATCATTCCTAATATATATATATATATATATATACAGATTGCCAATAAGCTGCACACCATAAAGATAGACAATACCTGGGTGCCTGTGCAGAGAGTCAGATATCCAGGGATGGGGTGACGGCACTCTCAGGGATTTACACAACGAAGTCTTTGAATTTTGCAAAAAATGTGAGGCTTTATTTAATCCAACGTTTCAGTTCCAAAATGGAACTTTCATCAGGGATAGCAACACCACACTGTGCTACAAACTTATATAGACCCAAAAAAGGCGCCAAAGTTGTTGCTAGGCAACCCTCAAACAGATATTTACAGTGAGAAGTTTCAGACAAACAACTTAAAAACATATTGTAATGTATATATACAAGTAAATAACTAATCCGAATCTAAAGGGAAGGTTAATGGGAAAGTGTTACAAGACCTGAAAAAGTGACTGAACATGGCTTCCGAGCCTCATATCAGAAGAGCCGAATATGCGGAAGAGCCCCGTATTAATCCTTCCCTTTCACCAGGACATAGGGCACATAATCATATGGAACCACCTGAGGCTGTGGAAAATAGGGCACAAAGACGAGCAGTTGCGCGCCGTTGCTAGGCAACCAAAGTAGAGGTGAGCGGGCACACAGAGCCCGAGTGTATCGGCAATAGCTGTAAAGGATATACGTCCAAGCGGGTTTTCCTTCACCCAGTGCTGAACAGAGCGTGCGGGAGAGCAGTACCTACAACAGACACCCTAGTTATCGATGGGGTGCCGTGGTAGCGCTGCATGGGGTAGATTAAAAGGAATGGTACTGTTGCCTGCCACACCACTCACATACTAAGGTTCCGGGTCAACATTGTCAGAGTGCCACGAGTCCCAAACGGGGCACTAATAGCTTCAGGGGAGGAGGGGGATCGCCCAATGCCCTACAGTCCTGGGGAGGAAAAAATATATATAGAGAATGCCCCCCGCGGGGCGCAGCCATCAATGGAAAAGGGGCTAGGGTACACCTGCTACCCATGGGAAAGGCTCGTACGAGGAGACATGGTGTAGCCAGAGGTTGCCACTAGAGGTCAAAGAAACACTTAAAAGGTTGGAGCTATAGCCAGCGAGAGAACTGTTACATAGTTACTAGGGAAAAGATACATGGTAACAGAGGGAAAAAACCAAAAAAGAAAAAAGAAACATACAAAGTATCCAAATTGATATATACAATCTATCATTATTTGAACAACTGTAGAAGGGAATCTGATCAGCATCAAAGCTATCAGAAGAACACTTTATTAGAAGTGCTGTAGAGGCAAATTTAAGTAAAGCATCCAAGTGGTAAAGTCTCATTAAGTCCCCTTGGGGCCACGCAGTCCAATCTATGGATCCAACGGGATTCCCTCCTCAGCAGGGCCAGGTCTCTGTTACCACCCCTAGATAGGGGGGGTTGGTAGTCTATTGCCATACACTTAAAGGTGGGCAGAGAGTGTCTCATGTGTAAGAAATGTCTGGCGACCGGTTGATTGGATTCGCCTTCTTTAAGAGCTTTACTAATCGCCGAGCGATGGTTGCCAATGCGTTCTCTCAAGGTGGTAATGGTCTTGCCTACATAGTATAAACCGCAGGGGCAGGTAATGATGTACACAACAAAGGTGGAGCCTAGTCGGTGCAAAATTTTTAGTCTCTTACCCGTATGTGGGTGTGGGAAATCCGGACCAACAAGTAGGCACCTGCACGTGACACAGTCAGGGCATTTGTAGCACCCAAGTTTTTTATAACCAGAGAGCCAGTTTTTTGAATTGACCTCTGGGTTTTTAAAGTCAGTTTTGACTAGTAGGTCCCGTAGGCTGTTACCCCTTTTGTAGCCCATAAGGGGCTTCTGGGCCTGGTAAAGAGATAAAGAATCGTCCTGATTAATCATCGGCCAATTTTTAGTGATGCTACCCACAAGTGCCCGTGAGTTGGATGAGAAGGTAGTAGTAAAAATAAGAGGTGGTTTTTGTTTGTTTGGAATGGGTTCCTTATTCAGCAGAGAGTCTTGTGTGTGTTGTAAGGCTCTCTGAAGTTGTTCATACAAGATGTGTTCTTTGTAACCGCGTTCTATAAATCTGTCGTACATTTCTTGTAGCTGGGTTTTGGCGGTATTGGTTGAGCTGTTGTTCCTAATTACCCTAAGAAATTGGGAATAAGGAATGCCCTTGATAGTAGCTGGAGGGTGATGACTGGATGACCTCTAGTGGCAACCTCTGGCTACACCATGTCTCCTCGTACGAGCCTTTCCCATGGGTAGCAGGTGTACCCTAGCCCCTTTTCCATTGATGGCTGCGCCCCGCGGGGGGCATTCTCTATATATATTTTTTCCTCCCCAGGACTGTAGGGCATTGGGCGATCCCCCTCCTCCCCTGAAGCTATTAGTGCCCCGTTTGGGACTCGTGGCACTCTGACAATGTTGACCCGGAACCTTAGTATGTGAGTGGTGTGGCAGGCAACAGTACCATTCCTTTTAATCTACCCCATGCAGCGCTACCACGGCACCCCATCGATAACTAGGGTGTCTGTTGTAGGTACTGCTCTCCCGCACGCTCTGTTCAGCACTGGGTGAAGGAAAACCCGCTTGGACGTATATCCTTTACAGCTATTGCCGATACACTCGGGCTCTGTGTGCCCGCTCACCTCTACTTTGGTTGCCTAGCAACGGCGCGCAACTGCTCGTCTTTGTGCCCTATTTTCCACAGCCTCAGGTGGTTCCATATGATTATGTGCCCTATGTCCTGGTGAAAGGGAAGGATTAATACGGGGCTCTTCCGCATATTCGGCTCTTCTGATATGAGGCTCGGAAGCCATGTTCAGTCACTTTTTCAGGTCTTGTAACACTTTCCCATTAACCTTCCCTTTAGATTCGGATTAGTTATTTACTTGTATATATACATTACAATATGTTTTTAAGTTGTTTGTCTGAAACTTCTCACTGTAAATATCTGTTTGAGGGTTGCCTAGCAACAACTTTGGCGCCTTTTTTGGGTCTATATAAGTTTGTAGCACAGTGTGGTGTTGCTATCCCTGATGAAAGTTCCATTTTGGAACTGAAACGTTGGATTAAATAAAGCCTCACATTTTTTGCAAAATTCAAAGACTTCGTTGTGTAAATCCCTGAGAGTGCCGTCACCCCATCCCTGGATATATATATATATATATATATTTGGCAAATTTGCACCTGGGCTGTATCCCATAGCAGCCAATAAATGATTAGTTTTGTGTAGCTAACTGCAGATCGATATGTGAAAGCAAGATTTTAAATAAGTGTTATTGTTTAATGCATAGATACAAATTTGCCTGCCCAGTTGGATCTTCCAGTCAGCACTCTGCATTTTCTTTTGTTATTTGTTATTCTTTGTTATTCTCTGCATTAGATATGTGTAGGTGGATCTGACACATTTCCCACACTGGTTGGGGGACAGGCAACATTTCTTACCAGGCCCTTGCTGCTTGTGACATTTCCATGATATGTTGTCTACTCCAGTGACATAACCAATGAAGAGACCTCCCCTTTCTGACATCAGTAGAGGGGGCAACTCAGGCATTGGTTATTAAATCCCTTCTCAGCCTGTGGCAAGGTTGGTCCCAAATGCAGAGGGGATAGTTGTGTCTTAGGACTTTTCTAGCTTCTGCATTTCTACTTTGCACTCAATGCAGAAGATATTTGCTTAGTAGACCTCTAAAAAAGCATGAAAGTTATTGTGGTAATATTGTTTAGAAAAGAGTAGACTTCTGTTAAAATCAGAACAAGCTGCACAGAAGGGACAGTCGAATACGGTTTTCGATTGCAAATATATTTACAAATAACTCTGCAGCCACTGCAAATGTGTAATTATTGTACATTGGAAAGTAGTTTGGAATTCTATTATCTTAAGCAAAAATGTACTTTTATGTTTATATTCTCTTTCCTTACTGTTAGACAACAGTTATAGTTCCCCTAACCGTTGGGCTATCCCACCCTGGAGGTTCCTGAAGCAGGAGTAAGAAGGACTCCACTTTAAGGACAATTGGGTTAATGTTTGGGCAAAAAGCTTATTTGCCCTCTTAGATGTCCCCTGAAAACCCAGCTAGAAGGTTGATTAGGGTGAGATTTGGTGTTAAAGGAAACTGTACCCCCAGAAAGAATACTTAACTAACAGATAGTAATTATTGCACTTTTACATCTTTTTCCTTGAGCCACCATTTTTGTGATCGTCTGTGTGCTCCTTGGAGATCACCTGACCAGAAATAATGCAGCTCTAACTGTAACTAGTAAAATTGTGGGAGAACAGAACTGTGGGATACAGAACTTTGTCTATTGATTGGCTCATGAGGCATAATACGTATGTATGTCTTAGTTTTGTGTACACCATGAATTGTATTATGCCAGAAGGCATCCCTTAATTCTTAAAATGGCAGGTTTCTATTTTGCATTACTCAGTGGCAAATACTACTAAAAAAAGTATATTTTTATGAAAATGTGTATTTACATGTAGCAGGGTTTTACATATAAGCTATTTTATGTGATACATTATATATAGAGACCTATATTGTTCGGGGAGGGGGTATAGTTTTCTTTCTTGGGACTATGGCTAAATAGTTGATAGAAATTTTATTTCCTATATAGTTAGCCTTGTTCTGAACTAAAATGGGCCCTAAAAATAGAATGGTCCACCAAGAAGGTCAGACAACCACTTCTTTAAAATGACACTGACACATCTCTAAAAAAAATGCTATCCTTCATTGTGGACATAGATTATATATGACATATTTTCTATACAGTCATTATAGCATCATTTAAACTAAAACAGCTGACACCATAAAGCCATTAAAAAAAAAAGCAAACTACAGATTTGCTTTCTTTTTGTTCTGCCACTGACCATCACATTTCACAAACAAGTCATTAAAATATAGTATATCACAATTTAAAACAAGCAAAATATACTTTACTTTTCATTGTAACCTGGTACCAAGTTAGAACACAATACCAGTAAATTCATTCTGCTATGTTAAATATGAATGTACTACTTTTATAGTATTGCAAATGTATTTTTTATATTATGAATTCTTGAAGCTCACCTTTTTTATTGTCTACAGTTTGCCTACTATGATGTCTGTTCTTCCCATTTCAGATGAAGAAGTAGAAGTGGAAAATGCTGATGTTTCCAGTCTGCCTGAGGAGGTGCTGCGGAACATTGAAGCTGACAGTTACTGGTGCATGAGCAAGTTGCTTGATGGCATTCAGGTAAATTGATTTTCCTGTTCTCATGCATTCAGTATAACTGATATATTTCATGAATTTGTGATAATGCATGGGTCTGGAGAGGGTGTGTAGCCTGATAAATAAAACAGAAAAAAAATCTGCTGGGAAATGGTAATAGTTTCCTGTAACAATATGAATGAAAGATTCTAAAATGATAAATTAATTTAGTGCCAGATTTTGCTTTGCAACTTCTTGTTGCTAATAAGACATTGTTTACTAGCCTATATATTTGTGTAGCTTACAGTCAGTTGGAATATATGTATTGTTTATATTTTTAAACTTTGGAAGGTATTTTCAGATTGTTTTGGCTAACAAAAAAACAACTACCCGTATATACTCGAGTATAAGCCGATCGGAATATAAGCCGAGGTACCTAATTTTACCTAAGAAAACTGGAAAAACTTATTGACTTAAGTACAAGCCTAGGCATCCATTTCTTTTAACACACCTGCACACTAGCTTGTGGCAGAGTAGCAAGGGCAGCGCCGGATTACTTGTCCAACCGGCCAACCATATAAATGTTATCATTTTAATTTTGCAAAACCTGATGGGCCTGAACCCTTATTATTCAATTAAAAGAAACTGCCAGATTACTTATACTTTACTTATTCATGTAAAGACTTCCGGATTACTTATACTTTACTTATTCATGTAAAGACTGCCGGATTACTCATACTTTACTAATTCATGTAAAGACTGCCGGATTACTCATACTTTACTTATTCATGTAAAGACTGCCGGATTACTCATACTTTACTTATTCATGTAAAGACTGCCGGATTACTCATACTTTACTTATTCATGTAAAGACTGCCAGATTACTCATACTTTACTTATTCATGTAAAAACTGTAAAGAACAGCGCCATATTACCTCTCCAGCCGTCGGGAGCGCACCGGGCATCCGTTGCGCACGCACGTCACGACGTGCGCACCCCCCCCCACAGGCTCCTGCAAAGGCATCGCCGTATTACCTCTCCAGCCATCGGGCGCACACCGGGCAACGTGACGTGACGCGCGTGCGCGACGGATGCCCGGTACGCACCCGATGGCTGGAGAGGTAATACGGCGATGCCTTTGCTACTTGCCTCGAGTATAAGCTGAAGGTTCCTTTTTAAGCACATTTTGTGTGCTGGAAAACTCTGCTTATACTCGAGTATATACGGTAGTATATTTTGCTAACACTAGCCCAGCAGTCACCTGATACTGGGATTGTCACTTTAGCCTTCGGTTCCTTCAGCCAGCAGTTCTGAAAACACGCTTAAATTAAGCAATTTAACAATATTAAATAATTTTTAAATACTCTGGTATTTATCAATTAAATTAATCAATCAATTAATTAAAGTGGTAACAGTAAACAGATGAAACTATATAATCCATAATGCAGATCAAAGATTTAGCCTCTAATATATATAATCAAGAGGCCGACTTCAGTATATCAATTCTAGAAACAACTAAAGTTAAAAATGCATTGTAACATATATATAGTAACATAGGTTGAAAAATGACACGTGCTCTGAGTTCAGACTTTTATATATGAATATAATTGCTAGTTGATCCAGAGGAAGGCAAAAAAAGCCCACCTGAATTCTTTCCAGTTTGCCCTCAGAGGGGACAAAATTCCATCCTGACTCCAAGGTGGCAGTTGGGCCAGTCCCTGGATCAACTTTGTGTTAAGAATTAGATTTTACTTAAATAAAAACCTTTTATATTAAATGGTATAAAGTGGTTTGCTAACCTCTATCATGTATAAATATCACCCCTGCCATGGAATTTATGTGGCCCTGGATTTTACCTCTTATTTCAGTTCTCTGTATCATTACAGTTGTACATACTTACTTCGCTAACAAACAAAAATTTTAGCTGAAGAACGTTAATATTCAGAATTCTTGTCAATAAAACATACAAAAAGAACTGCATTTTAGCAAAGGCATCACAAAAAAACTTGGCCTGAAAATTCTAGACCCAAAGAAGGTTTTTGACAAAAACCTTTTTGCAGCAGTCTATAGAGAATAAAACTGTAAGTTATGAGATCTTTGCATAATATTGGGATTGAACCAAAAATGTTTGTAGCATGGACCATGAAGCACCGTCTGTTTGTGCTTTTAAACTTTATCTTTCTTTTTTTATTGATTACATGATAAAATAGAGTTGAAAGCAAGCTTTCATGGTGAGGTATTCTCATGTCTTTGCTTTAAAGTGGCTCTTGTTCTTAGTTCATTTGAAATGTCAATCAGTACAATTGTAATGGCACAGAATGGCAATCTCTAAATTTTATATATTTGGTTGAATGATCAGTAACAAAGCAAAGGAATAATCCCTGGGCAGAATCTGACAAATGCAGTATTAGGAATGCACTTGATTTTTCATTTGACTACACTTATGTTTGTGAATTTCTAAAGTGACCGGGGATGTGTGCTGTCTCATTTCAATAGAAATATCAAGTGCTTAAAAAAATCAAAACAATAATAAATTCCCTACTGAAGACTATCTGGTTCTGCTCCAGCTTATATAAATATGGAGTCAACTTGACACTGGAACTTGTAAAACTTATGCCATCACAAAGGGAAAGCAGTATTACTGCTGGCTGCAGAGGTATTGACAGGAGGGGGACATTTATTATTTTTTATTCATTTTTACATTTGCAGGCATGCCATCATTGTGCTAAAGGACAATTTTGCCCATTTAAATTGTCATAGTTGATCATTTTTTCCCCTTAGGTAACTAATAGTTAACTTTTTGACATGTGCCACCTTTTAGAAACATTGGTAGTAAGTAAATAGGATGAACCTGCACCTCTACATAATAAACCAAAGGAAAATAGAAACGCTTCTGTAAAGAAGATCTGGGAATTCAAATGTATGAAAAGATTCAATAGCTTAGCTTTATGTTTGTTTATAAATGAAAAAGGCATAGTTCTCTATTAAGGTCATTTTGCACTCTAATAAAAATGACCACTGAACGTTTTTGCTGTTTTTAAACAATGATATACAGGTATGTGTGTGTGTGTGTAATGTCATATTAGGTTTTATGATGTTGGTGTAGAAATATTTTGTTTAAACTAACCTGTCAGTAGTTGCAACATTAATGGATATGTATCAATGCCTGCACTATGAACTAAAGGCATTCTATTAAAGGTTTGCAGTTTTGCAGGGTTTGCCATTTCATATAAATGATCGGTCACATGTTTGTCAGTTAAGGTCCTTGTTCTAATGACAGATTGCCTTTCATCTATATTCCTCAAAAAAACTAAACAACTAGAATCAAAACAAACTGATTCAATACTTTATTGACAGCATATACAAGGTGAAATTATAATGACATTGAGATCTTCATTTTGCAACAGTTTAAAGAAAAACAGCCATCCATCTAGTGTGCTGGTTGCATTGATTGAGGTTTTATCTGAGTGACAGGGGTCTTATGGACATGAATTGATGCTGTCCTTGGTGAAACTGCATAGACTCTGTCAGGGGGGTTCATTGTAAACTCTTTCAAACTCTAGATGCAAAAATAAATAGTAATAAATTATTTTTGTGTTCAAGGACATGCTTTTTCAATAACCTTTGCTTTTTATTATCTAGATACCAGAGAATTAACCAAATGTATTCCTATGCAGGTCATCATTGTTCTCACCTTAAAGCTAGGACTAGATAGGGAATAAACATGCACCACATATAGCAGTCTGAAGTAGGATTCGCCATTCGCCAGGATGGCACACAGTTCTCTGGGTAGGTTGGGCCAGGCAGGAAAATGTGTTGGCAGGCAAACCTTTTCATCATCATCATTTATTTATATAGCGCCAGGCAATTATGCAGTGCTTCACAATAAATTTAAACAAACGGGGATCTTAAAAAATATTTAACAAACAAGTATATTTAGAGTAACAATAAGATTAGAGGCCCCCTGCTCGCAAGAGTTTGCAATCTACAGATATGAGGAATAAATTCATCTGAAGAATATAAATCAGCATCTCTCTGCTTAAAAGACCAGTAACAAAAAATTGTGTTAACACTTTTCCCAAAATTCCCCAAAAACTGATTGTAGTAGTAGTCAAGGCTTACTTTCCCTTCATTTTTTTTTTTTTTTTTTTTTTAGTTTTTTTAAAATCATCAGCTTTATCTGATTTGCAAAGTTCCCCGTTGCAGAAAGGTGAAAAGGCAATGGCAGCTTGAATTCCTAGGTGCACTGAACCAGGAGTCAGCTTTGCACCAATGCAGTTTAAATTTATGCTCACAACGTTCCCCCAAACCTGTCCGAAGGAATAGAAACATATATTCAAACCGCAGACACAAAAAAACAGCTTTGTATATACAAAAGGTCCATTTATCTAATGTCACCACACACTCTGCTATGGTGGAACTCACGCTTCCCTCACTTCTGCTATTTTTTTTATCTGTCGGCCCAAAATTCAGATAAAGAAAATGGATTGCCTATTGGAACTGGGAACCTTCCCTACTCTCAGCTACAACTTAAAATTCCCACCACTCAAATAGACCCCTTTAGATAGACCCAGTTAAAACATGCATTTAAGGCCCAGTTTAATACTTACAGCATTAACTACCATAACTTTGGCATTGAAAATATACTTATAACCCCCCCCCTGCCCCTTCCAAAGCTAGTCTTGCAATTATCTGGGGCCCTCCAGGCTGCAACGCCTTTCCAATTTGAACAGGCATACCGCAAATGGCATTACTCTCCTGCCAAACTGCATAGTGTTCCCAAATAAATCTCCTGCCTGTCTCCGCTGTCACTATCCCTCTGCTGATTTTTTACACGTTATATGGTCTTGTCCACTAGGTGGAATATTTTTAGTGATTATATAGACCTACCTCAAGGTCATCTCACCTGAAGTGTCTTTACTGGAAGTAGCTGATAATCTATCACATACTAGAATAATCTATCATCCCTATTATCCTTTTTCCTTTACCATACCCTATTATTTTGATTTCACTTCTATGGCTACAACCCAAGCCCCCTGCCTTCTCCTACTAGCTATACTTAGTTAACCATATGCTCCCATTAATTAACTTATAAGGCACGGGCCTCACCTGGAAAATTTGAAAAATTGTGGGAGAGCTGGCTTGATGTCTACCTGTTAAAAACAGATCCGTAATAGTTCCTTTGTAACATTCTGTATTTTACCCTAATACTGTATTCACGAGTTGTGACTCTCACCTCTTTCAACTGCCAATATGCCAACTGTTAAATAAAAACCTAAAAAAAAAAATAAAATACATGTATATATTTCTGACTTATACGCCTCTATGTGGCAGATTTATGATTGCTTGAGCCTTCAGCATGGGCTTTTGTAACAAACAAAAACTTTAGCCACTGTTAGGCTCCAAAGTTCTTCTTTGTGTGAAATTTACAGAAGTTGCAGAGCTTTCTTTCATTTAAAACCCTGCATGGGTTAGCAAACTCAAGACGAGTTTCCTTTCTGATTGCTTGGGCAATCATAAATCTGGCCTATGTATCTCTAATATGACAAGGCAACTGTTACTCTGTAGCAATGTCTGACTCATCCTAGTACAGTATACTCTGAACTTATTATATGCTTTATCACTTTATAAAAGAAATCAAATCCAATCATAATAAAATAGGTTAATATACTAACCACATGTAATTGCTATGTAAATGTAAAGTAGATTATTTATGAGTCTCTACAAAGAGGAGTAGATGACTTACTGCTGATGTACATTGCTGCATACTATTATGTATGGAACAGATAATCTTTTAAAGGGGTGGTTCACCTTTAATATGTGTATAACATGCCCTATTCCTAGCAACTTTGCAATTGGTTTTCATTATTTATTTTTATAGTTTTTGAATTATTTGCCTTTCTCTTCGGCCTCTTTCCAGCTTTCAGATGGAGGTTACTGACCCCGGCAGCCAAAAACTTGCTCCGTGAGGCTACAGTTTTATTATTATTGTTACTTTATATTACGTATCTTTCTATGCAGGCCCTCTCCTATTCAAATATCCATCTCTCATTTAAACCACTGTCTGGTTGCTAGGTTAAATAAGACTCTAGCAACCAGATAGCTTCTGAAATACCAAATGGAGAGCTGCTGAACATAAATCTAAATTACTGAAAAACTATACAAAATTAAAAAAAATGAAGACCAGTTGCAAATTGTCTCAGAATATCAATGTCTACATCATATTAAAAGTTAATTTAAAGGTGAACTACCCCTTTAAAGCTTTGGTTAAGTCATTTATGCTCTGTTTTCTTTTAATGTGGAATAAACACGGTTGGGTGAAACAATGCTATTTGGGCTAGAAAATACTCATAGCAAGAGCTATGCCCTCTACACTGGGAGGAATGTCCCAGTACAGGTGGCCATGTTAAATTTGACATAAAAGTATTTGTTCAATGCTTTTATATTACCTATATGATCCTCCATGTTCTTCGATGAGAGGGCTGCCATATTTGTGCAGCAGTAGTCCATTAGCATTGGAGGCTATAACTGACAGGTTTGGAAGGAACAGTCAGGTTTAGGAAATTCAAGTAGCAATTATTTACAAAAGCCGACCTTTTAGCAAAAAATAACCAAGACGGTCTATAGGTATGTATATTTATATTTTGAAGGGTAGATTTTTAGTGTTAGTATCACTTTAAGCTAACAGCTGCCATTTTAGCTTGGTCTGGTGTCACTTCACTGCTTGCATCTTTCATGCTGTCTTATGCTGCTGAGAGGAGGGTGGAGGAGGAAAAAGCGAGGAGAATAGGATTCTGCAATTGGGATCCTGTGGAGTGCACACCTAATTCTATTTGTGCGGATAGGAGAGAGTGTCAAAGTATGCAGGCTCCTGCCATGCCATGAAGGTTTTTTGCTGAGAGAAGGAAGTCTGATGCAGAAACTCATTTATACTGAATTGAAGAAAGGTAATGCAGTATTTTCTTTCACAGAAGACTTTGAGCAGCAGTAATGTAAGTGTTTATGGCTGTATATACATAGACCTTTATGGTAAAGCTTACTTAGTTTTAACCTTTCCTTATCCTTTAGCTTGGCTTTGACAGCCTTTAAGATACATCGACATTTTCCAGTGTGATACAATAGAAGTTTTTTTTGAGAGATGCACATAATTTATTTAGAAGATTTATATGGAATGTTAGAAAGCCTAGAATTTCGTTAGTGACCCTGCAGATATAAGTATGCTGTATGTAGGTATAGCTTTTCCTAATATAATATTCTAATGCAGAGCATATGTATTGGCACAGGCTATAACCTAGTATCATTACATATAGCCTGCTTAATTACCTGAAATAAAGCATTTGAATGACAGTTCTTATAAACCAGCACTTACAAATAATAAATATCTTAATTAAGGAATTTATATTTCAGATTTTGATGTTTTTGTACAGGATACAGTGTTTCCCTGACCCTGCACTAGGTTGGAATAGTCAAAAGAAAAGTAAGGACGATAGGACGATAAGTCATTTGCAAAATTTTTATCAGAATTTCTTTAAAATTTTACAAATTTTTATGGGATCTGTTGTTCAGAATGCTTGGAGCCTGGGATTTCCCCGAAATGGGTTTCTTTAACAAGAAAGCATAACAATATTGTATTAAAATACAACATTGTTTTTTGGATTTATTCAGTTTAGTTAACATCAACTAAAAGGTAATGTTTAATTATTACAGAGAGAAACCAAATCTGTATATAATAAATAAATACATAGGACTTTGAGTGCGTTATTGTATTTTGGAGCTGTTTGGATAATGGGTTTAATAGGTTCAATCCCATATATGTACTTCCAAGTTAGACATTATTCAAAGCAGGACCTAAAGAAAGCCTTTAGAAATTAAAATTGTTATAAAATGTTTAACATAAAGAACATAAAGAACCTCAAATGAAGGTGGAGAAGTAAAACAACAATGGCTTCTAGATTGCTATAAAGTTGTTTCAACCCCAATTACAGAGAAATAGAGAATATGTTTTATAATTTTGAATTATTTGATTAAAATTGTATCTATGGGAGATGATCTTCCCATAATTTTCTTTCTTTATAATGGGTTTTCAGATAAAAGGTCCAATACCTGTACTTTTTTTTCTTTTATTTTTAATACTGTATCACAAATAGTTAATCCCACTTTTGTGAATTATGGCTAACTAATTAGCTCAGAAATACTGCAATTACACAACTATCTCCATCTGTTAAGAAAATCCTGTATTTGTTGTCCCAGAATTAGTTTTATATCAGTTGGTCCCATTGACTATGAAAAGGCATGGAGCCCAAAGACCTAAAAATAGCCAAAATTATGCTTTTATCCCCTGAAGCAAAGCCCTTTTTTTATGCAAGACAGCACTTTATTGCTTTTATGTATACAATTACAAGTTGTGACTTTTCAAATTTCCTTAAATAAAAAAACAACTCTAAAAACATACCCGTACCAAATTTGAACATGCATGTATTTAACCTTGTATCTAAAAAACTTGGTACAAAAAAACAACTAAACTAATCCAAAAGCAGTGAATTTGCATTCTACACTTTTAATGGATCTACTAACTCCTAACAAAAACTCAAAAAACTTGAATTAAAAAAAAAATCTCTTTTTTTTTTGCCTAGGACAACTCCCATTGACTTTTACATGAACTCACAAGCTTTTAGATGCCAAGTATTTATTCAGCTTAGTTAGGGTCAACTACAAGGTACTGTTTTATTACAGAGAATAAGATAATCATTTACAAAAATTAGAATTATTTGCTTAAAGGAGAGAAGGAAAGGTAAAAACTACGGTGGCGCTTATGTGGCAAATATATTGGCAGTAAAATGCCGAAATGACTTTCCTTCTCCTTTAAAATGGACTCTATGGGGAACTCTAATGGGTTTCTGGATAAGTTATCCCATACCTGAATATCTTATTTACACTTTGATCTAAAGAATCTATACTTTTCTTAAAATTATTTCATATATCAAAAATAATAAGTTCTTCATGAACCAAACAGAAAATAAAACTGAAAATCTAATTAGTCTCATTTTATATTGTTTCAAAATATCACTCTCTTTCATACTAACAGTGAATGTTATGGTAAACAGCCCTTTCTAATAAAATCATTAATGATTGATCCAGGGAGTTATATAGTTGCTTATGTCAAGGTCATGGATTCATTTTCACCCTGTGAAGTTAGATTGGCAGCTGGCCTATTAAAGATTTGTGTTGGTCTTCTGTACTACAAGGGGTTTAGAAAGGTTGAACTTCATGTCCTTTTAATGTCTTTTTTCAACTTTACTGAAACTTTTGTCTTATGCTTAGTTTTCTTCACAGCTATATCTGTGGTTGATTAATACCAATAATTACAATATGCCATCTGTATACTTGCCCTAGCAGAAACTATAATGCTCATTGTTCAGGTTAAACAGTTTCTGTTCAGCAGCTCTTCACTTTAGTATTGATTTATGTATAGTGCTGTAAATTAACCAAATACACATCATTAAATGTTGTTCCATTTACTTGGCCTAATAAGCTCAGACCTTAAAGATTTCTTTAGACACAGACACTGGTAAATCAGTAAAGAGACATGCCCTGTATAAAAGCTTGTTGTCTGTAGGAGTATTGCACAGGGCTGTGTGTGTGTCTGTCTGTGTGCGTGCGTGCGTGTTAAAACAGCTTTAAATAGCAATTTCCATTCATTCTATCAAAATATCAAAAACTGACCAACCTTAAAATGATGAGCTGTGTGAGGTAACTTATGTGCTTTGAGGACAGGTATGGGACCTGTTATCCAGAATGCTCAAGACCTGGGGTTTTCTGGATAAGGGATCTTTCTGTAATTTGGATCTCCATAACTTAAGTCTACTACAAATAATTTAAATGTTGAATAAACCCAATAGGTTTGTTTTGCCTCCAATAAGGGATTAATTATATCTTAGTTGGGATCAAGTACAAGGTACTGTTTTATTATTTCAGAGAAAAAAGAAATCCTTTTTTAACAAGTAGAATTATTTGCTTATAATCGAGTGTACGGAGATGGCCTTTCTGTAATTTGGAACTTTCTGGATAACGGGTTTCCAGATAAGGGATCCCATACCTGTACTTTGATTTCAAAATTTGAAACAAGTTCTTTGGGTTAAATTACTGCATTGTTCATTCTCACATGCAGTTTTTTGGATGGCCTCCCTCATGTGGCTGCCATTTTCACATTTAGGGGCAGATTTACTAAAAATAAGATTTCTTTGTTTTTAGAAATTCGCATAAATTCCTGAGAGTTTTTTGATTAAAAAAAAAAACTTCAATTAATGTATTTTATTGATGTACTGTATTTACTAATAGTCACTATAATTTTTTATTATACAAAAGTTTCATGAAAAATCTCTAAATTTTTACAAAATTTTTGAGAAATTTCTCAAAAAAATCATGAACGCCTGTTTATTTCCATGAAACCTTTTTATTTTTCCCAAACAGGAAGTGCTCCAGTGGCCATTTTAGGAGCATTGGCACTCATTCTAGAAAAAAAACCAATGTGTTTAAGTTTCACTTGAAAATACGTAAAATAGAAAATAATGATGTGATTAATTCTCCTTGAAAGTTTGTGATATAGGAAATAATGTTGGGAGTAACTTCCCCTTGAAACTGTATGAAATAGAAAATGATTTGCTGTATTATAAATATTGCAGATATCTGCAGTGCTATGTTAGTGTATTTCTTAAACATTACTTTGACCATTTGACCATGTTTAAGAGGCAGCACCTAAGGATGCCTAGCCCCTAAGTTGTTTTGTGAGTGTTATGGCACCAGGGTTATATAATAATAGCATGTTCTTTAGCTGCACCATTCTAACCAGCTTCCATCACAGATATAGTGATAGTACCTGTACAGGTTTCTGTATATCCCAGCACTCACATGTAAAAATAAAAACAGAGCCTGAATCCAGTCTAGCATCATAAATATTCTAACATTCTAAGGAATGCTAAAAACATTAATGTTTTAATGTTATGGAACTTGGAAGCACAATTTCCTAGAACTTCTTTCCACTCATAATCTCTAGTAGACACACACCATAGTGCCGTAACATAACTTCTTTTGGGTTGTTTCCCTATAAAATAGGTCACATATAAAATAAAAAGCAACTTGATAGCACTACACTCATGGCAGAAGTGATTTTATGAACAAGTGATGATCTCAGTGGTAAACTTCAGGGCCCTCTGTATCAGCAGCATAAGGAAAAATAAATGTAGTAGTACCAGAAGGTATTGAAAAATACTTTCAGGTATTAACAGCATAACAAAAGCAATTTGATTGTTTGGCGTACTTGTTTATATTACAAAAATATTTAATAATGTGTCCCAGTTAGCATTAGGATGCAATAAAAAGAAAATGCATGTACTTGTGCATTGAATCTTATTAAATAAATTACACGGAATAATATTCTTATATATAATTCACGACTGGATTAAATTACTTGCATTGTAATATATGGTTTATGGAGGTTTTTTTTGCTTATTAAAAATGATTTTACATAAGTCTTATCTGCCCTTGAAGCTACCATGTTACCCAGCAATGCTTCCCTTCTCCATTTTACTTTAACACTTTATTGATGCAGCCATTTTACCAGCCCCATTAAGATAAATGAGCTACCTACTATAATTAGGTATGCACAATGTTCTGTATAATAGTTTGTATGCTTCATTACACAGCTTCAAAATTGCATATTTACTTTTTTGGGGTTGTAGTGTAGCTAATGTGAAAATATCTTCATTATGATGCATGAAATCAGATGCTATCAGATAATACTAACAGATAATGATGCTTTGTGTGCATTATCAACATGGCATCAATCGATTTGGGGCACCCACTGTAAACACTGACAGATTTTGCATTTCTCTCTTGCTGAGAAATCTGGACTGAGGCACAAAGAGCTTAATGATGAGGAAAGAAGTTGAAACTCTGCAGGAGACTAGAACTACAGTATTAACTGCAATTAGGTGTACAGTCCCTTACGCTTACACACAGCTGCAGGGCAAGAAATAATGTCCTGCATGTTGCTTCATTCTGCTTAGCGCTTTGGTAGCCAAAGGACAAATAGAAATGAACAGTAGTGACCTTCCTTGAATTAAATTGTATTAGTACTGCAGATAAACAGTAAAATAAAATAGTTATCTAAGGAGGGGAAACAGTGTACTACATATATAATCATTAATTCCAAGGTTCAAAGTCTAAAAATGTATTTATTATTATTTCCTGTATTTGGCTTATTCTGCTACAGAAACTAATTTATGTTTTTCAGAAACATATATTTTGTGGCCTTTTCTCTCTTTTTTCCATCCAAGGGATTCTGTCATTATTTTTATGGTATAGTTTTTATTACTATATTACACTGTTAACATTGCAGAAGATTTTTTTTCAGTTGTAATATTGGTGTGTAGGCAGCTATCTCAGTGCATTGTGAATTCAATCCAAATAACCTGGAGAGTACACATGTTCTTCAGTGCAACAGTGTAATTTATTGAGATATCATCGCACTACATGTTTTGGCTAACAGCCTTCCTCAGGTGCATATAAGAGTGACTTTAGCCGAAACATGTAGTGCGATGATATCTCAATAAATTACACTGTTGCACTGAAGAACATGTGTACTCTCTAGGTTATTTGGATTGAATTTGAAAGTTGTACAGCCAGCATGGGGCCTGTTACCTGTTGATGAGTACTTCCTTTGAATACTGGAACCTACCCGCAGTCCTGGATTCTTACTGAAAAGTCCCTCATTTCCCTTTGATATCCTGCACTGAAGCTAAAAAGGATACAAATTTAATCAAAAGTAGCTTTTGGCAGAGAGCCCAGAAATCTTAATGAGCCTCACCTGCACTTAGATACATTGTTTCTGGCTTTTAATTAAATAAGTGGGCTTTTGGCAGAGAGCCCAGACAGGTAAAAAGCACCCCATGCACTGAAATACATTTGTAACTAATAAGATAAACAGGTCTTTTGGCATTAGGAAAAGTTGAGAAACACTGGCTTAAAGGGCAATTTCACCTTTTTCAGCAAAACTATAATAACACATAAAACAGGACCCTAAAACCCCCAGAAATGTGTTCAAACTTTAAGTAACCTGCCAAATGTAGTCAAATTTGAGTGAAATTTGGGGACCTACCTGGAACTGCTGGAGAGTGGCTGCTACTGCTGTGGTTTCATACATGTGTAAAGGGACAAATGAATAAATGTTTGCTAAACTGTAGGGCTGGGCCCAAAAATAATCACATTTGTGTTTTTTGTATTGCATTTTGTATTGTTTTTATGAAGGCATTTAATTTTTCTACGAAAATCCTGGTTTACTCTTAACAAGTAATTTCTGCCAGTCTTCCTGTCAGTTTAAGATGTCCACACAAATAATGATTTTAATAGTTCTGGTTGTTACTTGAAGTGAACAGTATGATCATGGCTTTATGTTTAGGGGCTCTAATTAGTATTTTCAAAATCTGATTTTATCATTAGTGCAGTGACAGGTGTAACAAAAATGTACCAAATCAAACTAATAAAATTGTGTGCTGCACAACTGACAGTGGAATGCTGTAGTAATGGGGCATATAATTTGGTCCTTAACAATGTAACTTGTAAAACTAAAGTGCAACTTCCTGGTTAACGTCTTATTCATTCCAGAGATGTTTAAATTGGGTAATGAGAGTGATATTTATATGTTTATATATATTAACTGGTGCAAGACAAATATTCATAAATCATGGGAACTGATGTATTAGTGATCCACGTCTAGGACCCAGAAATGAATAAATGTGCAGTTCAATTCACCTATCCAATGGGAAAAAACTTTGTGTATTGGGTTAGGTAAACTGCTCTTTTTCCCCATGTCACTCTAGCAGATTTCAGATTAGCAGGGTTGATTAGGACAGCACAGCATAGCTCTAGATACAAGCCTTAATGTCATAGAGGTTAACCAAGTATCATTTGAATAGCAACAGTGTTTTTAATGTAAGATTGTTGTGGAGTGTTCCTGAGTGATCCATTTTGTGATCATTAATATAAGGAAGGTCTGTAGAAAGTGGAAGAAATTGCTTGCTGGAGCTGCAATAATAGTTGCAGAGCAATTTTCATTCTCAGAGTGTGCTGTTTAGTCCATAATGTTTATGGGTTCCTATTTGTTAAAGTTTTGCATAAATAAATTACCATTGTTTCTGACTGCCATGCATGAGTATGGACAGTGAAAGATGGCTGTACTTTCAGATTATTTAGCTATTTGGTGGGTCCAGTAACTTCCAGTTATTAGGGATCTGGCAGCAAAAATGATAAAAAATAGAGAGCAATTGAGACGATAGGTCAGTATGGAAAACTCCCACAATTCTAGAACTGGGTTGTTTTTTTTCTTTTAGTTACTTACTGGATAATGGTAGGGCAATATTATTTTATATTAAGGGCCTGTGCATGGAACAAAGTCATGAAACAAACTCCATTTTAAAAAACAAGACTAATCGCGATTTGGTTAAGTAGTTCGATTTTTATCTACACATTCATTGTCTTTATTTCTATACATTTGTAACTTTGGTGGCTTAATTTTTGTAAGTTTTAAGCGTAGATTCTAGTGTAGTTTAATTCAAATGTATTATGGCTTGTGACACAAGGTCATAGATTTTTGGCTTTCATATATGCTAAGCTAATCAAATAAGATTTTAATGTAAATGTTCTTGTATTACAAATTAAACCGTTTTACCTTACATTTGCTTAATTATAAAATGAATAAAATTTACTGTAGGTTTTACCACCCTAAATTGAAATTTTCTCTGTCTTTGTTTTATAGTACATTGATTAGCTGGCTATATGCTGTAAATGTTACCTAGTTGGCCTTGTTAGACAACTGCATAGCCCAGAGACATTTGCAAATATAGATTAAGGCTTATTTACTAATTGGTGCCAAAATGAAAGGACCACCCAGTAAATTGGCCAGCCAAAGGACCTACCTTCTAAAGAAGCACTACTTTGCTTTCCAACTTTAGTTCATATGGCATGAAATGCTCTAATTTTAGTTTGCTGTTGCTTATGTGCAATTACATTTTAAAAAGGAATCACTGGGAATTAGTAGTGTGGTGTTTCCATAGAAAGTTTCCCAGCCACCTAGCATTCCTGTATCCTTTAATGTTTATTATTGTCCTCTTTTTGCTAGTGATCCCATTCAGGCAGAAATGATTTACATACTTTTACTGCCCAAAATCGTATATGTGTATATATGTAGAAAACTGGATGATTTTTCCTAAAGTTGTGAGTGATATATACTATAACTGGACTAGTCAGATCACAGGTTTCTATAATCTGTCCAGTTTTATTTAAAGGATACCTATGACATCAAAATTGTTTCCTCCAACAGACGTGCAGGCTACCATGTTAGGGAACATGTATACCAATAATGAGTGACTGCACAAGCTTGCTTATTATGGGGCTGATTTACTTACCCACGAACGGGTCGAATGGAGTCCGATTGCGTTTTTTTCGTAATGATCGGTACTTTGCGATTTTTTCGTATGTTTTGCGATTTTTTCGGATTCTTTACGCATTTTTCGGATCCAATACGATTTTTGCGTAAAAACGCGAGTTTTCCTATCCATTACGAAAGTTGCGTAAAAAGTTGCGCATTTTGTGTAGCGTTAAAACTTACGTGAAAAGTTGCGCATTTTTCGTAGCGTTAAGTTTTAACGCTACGAAAAATGCGCAACTTTTCGCGTAAGTTTTAACGCTACGCAAAATGCGCAACTTTTTACGCAACTTTCGTAATGGATACGAAAAACTCGCGTTTTTACGCAAAAATCGTATTGGTAACGAAAAATTCGTACAGAATCCGAAAAAATCGCAAAACATACGAAAAAGTCGCAAAATGTTCGTTTTCAAGTCGGAACTTTTCCAATTCGGGTCAGATTCGTGGGTTAGTAAATCAGCCCCTTTGTGTACATGTGTGATATAGGATTGAGGGAATTGTTGAACCTTTGTCACACACATAACATGAGAGCTGGGGCATTCACCCCAACATTGGTAGCAAGGTGCTTGCTAGGGGGCTTTCCTTAAGTACATATTATTGGATAAAGAAATACTGTTGATACTACATCCCAACTGAAGCTCGATGTGAGGAGCCTGCAACTCCAATAGGAGAAACAATATTTATGTTACAGGTTTTTATGTTACCGTAAGCTTTATCAGAAAGGTCTATGTAAATACAATCATAATCACTCACAGAAATGCTTCACTGAGTCCTCTATCAAAAAAACATAGGATTTCTTGTATAATTTTTTGTAAACATGTTGTTTCGGTGTCTGACTTTCTCTCTCAGACAAATCCTTAATTGCAGTTGCCAGAGACTGTGCAGCTCTCTCCTCTCTCCCCTCTCCTACCCCCCTCCCATAAGGATGCTAAGAACTCAATCCCCCCTCCCTTAGGAATGTGTGATCTGAGCTATAACGACTAGACTGGAAGACAGGAAGCTATTTAAAATGGCAGCTGCTGTCACTCAAACAGAGAAAGATTCTAAGACTCTTTACTCGGGTATAGTGTCTGACTGGCCCACAGGGATACCGGGAAAATTCCTGGTGGGCCCTCCTGTTTCAAGACATTTGGGCTAATTCATGGTCATTACTTATTTTTCTACGGGAACAAAGCAACTAAATATATAGAAGAATAGATTATAGTATGTAAAGATAAAAACAACTAGGATCATATAGAGACTGAGTAAGAAGTGGATGAAAAATAGTTTGGAGAGTGGGCCCATGGTCTAAGGTTTTCTGGTGGGCCGTTGGCATCCCAGTCCAACACTGCTCGAGTATGGTAATGGTTTCTGCAGAATAAATATATTGTTCTAGGTGGCACTAATGTGGGGAATCTATTGGCAGTTATATGCCAAAATGACTTTTCTTCTCTTTTATTTATTAGTTACTTGGTAGTGGTGTTAATTTAACTGTTTTGCCAGTGAAATGAAAGGTATGGGGCCTGTTTTTCAAAATGCTCAGGTTTTCCAGATAAAGGGGTCTTTCCACAATGTGGATCATTGTAATTTAAAAAATCATTTAAACATTAAATAAACCAAAGACGATTATTTTGCCATTATTATTACACAGAAAAAGGAAATAAAAAATGAATTTATTTTATTAAAATTAACTCTGTGGGAGTTGGACTTCTAGTATTTCAGAGCTTAATGGATATGGGGTTTCCATTTAATTTAAAGATGTGAATAAACTGGACTTTTATCTGTACAACATTATAACTGCTGTAATGTATACGGTCAGTGGCAATAGATGCTATAAACTAAAGGTCAAGTTTATTTATTATACCAGTGCTTCAGATTTTATTTCTGATTAACTAGCATCAGTGTTAAATTGCACCATTACTGTTACCTAAAGTGACCAAGTAGCTATTAGTATTGATCAGAAAACTACAATTTATAGAATGATGCAAAGATCTGAATAGTTGCAAGGGATAATTATACTGGTGGAATTTAACACTTAGGGGCTGATTCATCAAAGTACGAGTTCAAAGTACGAATCTCGAAATGGGAAAAATTTGGATTAAATACGATAATTTCTGGTGATCACAAATATCACTAATATGCTTACGAAAGAATCGGATTAGTCACGATAATATCGTATTGGCGATCCGAAAGTCACAAAATTTTTGTATATGAACAATCGTAAACAACAGTTTCCTGTTTTTGATCTTTCTGTGGATGATTTTGGAAGCATCCCGTAGGACTCAATGGCACTCTGCAGCTCCAACCTGCAGCTCCAACCTGCCCAAGGAAAGTCACGATACCGAAGCTTGAATGAATCTGAAACTTTCATACTCTGCGCGACAATACGATTTTGTCTCAAAGTAGGAAAAAGTCACAGAAAATACGCACAGTATGAACAAATACGAATTTTTTGTATTTCGTACCTGTCGTACATTAATAAATCAGCCCCTATGTTAGAGAGAAAACCTACAAAGGGACTGATTAACTAAGAACAATATGATTTCTAGAAGAGAGTTTTCTCAGGACACATTTTAAAATATGTTTTGTTTTTAAATCATAAATTGTGCTGTTGGTTTATTCTCCGTGTTTGCCCTGTAGGAATGTAGCTTCAGACCTTTCTATATTGTCACTGAGAGCTGCTATCTCCATAATCATTCCTCACAATGCTTTTGAAAATGCTCAGCATGAGTGGGAATCTCAGGACTACATTTTAATTATTGTTTTTATTGTCTGCTCTAATAATTCTAATAAAGAGCACGGGATGCAAATATATGAAGTTTGGGATTTTTTTTTCTTATACCAAGATTATTGCTGTTTGGAATCATATTACAGCAAATATTAAGCTACCAGGGACTACTGTACAAGGTTATTATAAAAAAAGGGAAAAAAATAGATCAATCTTTAGTATATTATAGACTTTTTATTTACCTTAAAAGTGAGCACCCTTGCCACCATAAGTACAATCTGCAATTGCAGACATATATAAAATACATTTGCATGTTCTTAATCTGTTTTACAAAATACATTATTACACAAGGGGGCACAGTCATCAAAGTAAGTTTGTTTGCAAATACAAAAAATTTGTATTTTTTTTGGTAGTTTTGGTACTGTGCGTATTGTTTGCGACTTTTTCATTAATTTGCGTGACTTTTTCATACTTGCGACAATTTGCGAGTCAATTTGTGCGACAAAATCGTATTTGTCGCAACGAGTACGAAAGTTTCGGATTCATTAAAGCTTCGTTATCGTGACTTTCCTTGGGCCAGGTTGGAGCTGCAGAGTGCCATTAAGTCCTATGGGAGGCTTAACCTTTTTAGTGCCATAGGACGTAGATTCTACGTCCTAGGTACCAAGGGACCAAAGTGCCATAGAACGTAGAATCTACGTCCTACAGCACTAACGGGTTTACAAGCGCTGCGCTCGCTTTTAAAGCAGCGCAGCGCTTGTAAAGCCTGCACAACCCCCTAGGCAACGAGCATAAGAGGTCATACTTACCGATCCGGGTCCCCCAGCGCCGCCGATCCGGGTCCTCAGCCAATGACAGCAGTGGACACGCATTGATGACGTGTCCACTGCTGTCCCTTTAATTGTCGCCGCCCCCGCCGTCGCCTCTTCACTCTGCTGCCACGTGAGACTGCTGGAGCCCCCCTGCTGCCTTCCTGCTGCCTTCCTGCCAGATTGGTCGCCCTGATCGCCTGCCTGCATTGTGTAAGCTGAACTACAACTCTCTAACCACTGTTTATTTTGCTTATTTCTATCTCAACTGTCTAAAATTTTTTTTTTTTTTTTTTTCCATTTCTTCTTCTATCTTTGTCATTATTACACTTTTGTACACATACACACTTATTTACAACTTTCCCAAGCACACACAGACACTTACACACACACTTACACTTACACTTTTTTTTTTTTTTTTTTTTTTTTTTCTTTCTTTCTTTTCTTTTCTTTCTTTCTTTGCTTTCTCTGGCAGTCTTTTTTTTTTACTAAAACTTTATTTCTGATCTTGCTCTATAATTATCTGATTTATTTGGTTGCATTTTAGTGTTTTTTTTGCATTTTCATAATTGATTTCTGTTTTTGAATTATTCTATTGCACTATAACTTTTGTATTGCTATTGGGTGCTGAATTTGCAGTGACGTTGGTGGATCCAGGGCTCTGACCACCGATTTCATTGCAATAATTGTTCTTCTGTTGGTTTGAGCGGTTTTTATTTGAATTTACTGATTTTATGGTGTTTTATCTTTGCATTGTTCTTTATTGTGTATTTAGTGCCCCAAAAAGGTTGCTTTTGCAGTGACATTGGTGGATCCAGGGCTCTGATCACCGATTTCATTGCAATTATTGTTCTTTGATTGCTTTTAGTGGTTTTATTCCATTTTAACTTCATTTGATTTCAGTTGTTCTAGAAAGGTCCAGAGGTGCTAAGATTGTTCTGGTAGTTTCTATTGCCAAGGGTTAGGCTGATGCCACACATGGCGTAGGGCTGATTTTTTCAGCAAGTGGAAAAACGCTTGCCGAAAATTCAGCCCTACGCCTGCTACTTGTGCCTGCACCCGAATGAATGGAATACGCTCGGGTGCAGGCACATGTAGCCGATATACGCATGAAAACGCGAGACTTTGCATTCTCACGCGTTTTCATGCGTATATCGGCTACATGTGCCTGCACCCGAGCGTATTCCATTCATTCGGGTGCAGGCAAAAAAAAAAGGGGTGCATAGAGTGCAGCCCCAATATTATGCATTTTCAGGTTTGGCGGCCATGTACTTATGTGCACCCATACATATGGGGTATCGTTTTATTCAGGGGAACTTGCAGATTTATGGTTAGTAAGTTTTTGGTAGTTGCCATGGAGATTTTGGGGAGAAATCTAGGTTTGTATCTGGTTTTTCCTTGATTTCTGACCAAAGCGTGACTTCTGCAAGGGACTGCGGCCACAATTTTCCATGTAGAAAGAGAAGAGTGGTGTCTCTGAATAGCTGAAGGTGTGCACTTTTTGGAAATATATAGTTTGCGGGGGTTATTTCACAGGTATGGGGGTGTTTAGACTAAATAACTGCAGGTAGAGCAAAGCCCCCCGTTATGCATTGCCCCTGTTAGGGGGCATTTGGTGGCCACGTCTTTATGTGCACCCATACATATGGGGTATCGTTTTATTCAGGGGAACTTGCAAATTGAGGTTTAGTAAGTTTTTGGTAGTTGCCATGGAGATTTTGGGGAGAAATCTAGGTTTTTTATCTGGTTTTTCCTTGATTTCTGACCAAAATCTAGGTTTGTATCTGGTTTTTCCTTGATTTCTGACCAAAGCGCTGACTTCTGCAAGGGACTGCGGCCACAATTTTCCATGTAGAAAGAGAAGAGTGGTGTCTCTGAATAGCTGAAGGTGTGCACTTTTCGTAAATATATAGATTGTGGGGGTTATTTCACAGGTAGGGGGGGTTAACACTGAAAAACTGCAGGTAGTGCACATAGAGCGCAGCCCCCAAAATTTCAACTGAAATTGCCCTTATGCATTGCCCCTGTTTTGGGGCATTTGGTGGCCACGTCTTTATGTGCACCCATACATATGGGGTATCGTTTTATTCAGGGGAACTTGCAAATTGAGGTTTAGTAAGTTTTTGGTAGTTGCCATGGAGATTTTGGGGAGAAATCTAGGTTTTTTATCTGGTTTTTCCTTGATTTCTGACCAATGCGCTGACTTCTGCAAGGGACTGCGGCCACAATTTTCCATGTAGAAAGAGAAGAGTGGTGTCTCTGAATAGCTGAAGGTGTGCACTTTTCGTAAATATATGATTGTGGGGGTTATTTCACAGGTAGGGGGGGTTAACACTGAAAAAAAGCAGGTAGAGCAAAGCCCCCCCTTATGCATTGCCCCTGTTTGGGGGCATTTGGTGGCCACGTCTTTATGTGCACCCATACATATGGGGTATCGTTTTATTCAGGGGAACTTGCAAATTGAGGTTTAGTAAGTTTTTGGTAGTTGCCATGGAGATTTTGGGGAGAAATCTAGGTTTTTTTATCTGGTTTTTCCTTGATTTCTGACCAAAATCTAGGTTTGTATCTGGTTTTTCCTTGATTTCTGACCAAAGCGCTGACTTCTGCAAGGGACTGCGGCCACAATTTTCCATGTAGAAAGAGAAGAGTGGTGTCTCTGAATAGCTGAAGGTGTGCACTTTTTGGAAATATATAGTTTGCGGGGGTTATTTCACAGGTATGGGGGTGTTTAGACTAAATAACTGCAGGTAGAGCAAAGCCCCCCGTTATGCATTGCCCCTGTTAGGGGGCATTTGGTGGCCACGTCTTTATGTGCACCCATACATATGGGGTATCGTTTTATTCAGGGGAACTTGCAAATTGAGGTTTAGTAAGTTTTTGGTAGTTGCCATGGAGATTTTGGGGAGAAATCTAGGTTTTTTATCTGGTTTTTCCTTGATTTCTGACCAAAATCTAGGTTTGTATCTGGTTTTTCCTTGATTTCTGACCAAAGCGCTGACTTCTGCAAGGGACTGCGGCCACAATTTTCCATGTAGAAAGAGAAGAGTGGTGTCTCTGAATAGCTGAAGGTGTGCACTTTTCAGAAATATATAGTTTGTGGGGGTTATTTTACAGGTAGGGGGGGTTAACACTGAAAAACTGCAGGAAGTGCACATAGAGCACAGCCCCCAAAATTTCAACTGAAATTGCCCTTATGCATTGCCCCTGTTTTGGGGCATTTGGTGGCCACGTCTTTATGTGTACCCATACATATGGGGTATCGTTTTATTCAGGGGAACTTGCAGATTGATGTTTAGTAAGTTTTTGGTAGTTGCCATGGAGATTTTGGGGAGAAATCTAGGTTTGTATCTGGTTTTTCCTTGATTTCTGACCAATGCGCTGACTTCTGCAAGGGACTGTGGCCACAATTTTCCATGTAGAAAGAGAAGAGTGGTGTCTCTGAATAGCTGAAGGTGTGCACTTTTTGGAAATATATAGTTTGCGGGGGTTATTTTACAGGTAGGGGGGGTTAACACTGAAAAACTGCAGGAAGTGCACATAGAGCGCAGCCCCCAAAATTTCAACTGAAATTGCCCTTATGCATTGCCCCTGTTTTGGGGCATTTGGTGGCCACGTCTTTATGTGTACCCATACATATGGGGTATCGTTTTATTCAGGGGAACTTGCAGATTGATGTTTAGTAAGTTTTTGGTAGTTGCCATGGAGATTTTGGGGAGAAATCTAGGTTTGTGTCTGTTTTTTCCTTGATTTCTGACCAATGCGCTGACTTCTGCAAGGGACTGCGGCCACAATTTTCCATGTAGAAAGAGGAGAGTGGTGTCTCTGAATAGCTGAAGGTGTGCACTTTTCAGAAATATATAGTTTGTGGGGGTTATTTTACAGGTAGGGGGGTTAACACTGAAAAACTGCAGGAAGTGCACATAGAGCGCAGCCCCCAAAATTTCAACTGAAATTGCCCTTATGCATTGCCCCTGTTTTGGGGCATTTGGTGGCCACGTCTTTATGTGTACCCATACATATGGGGTATCGTTTTATTCAGGGGAACTTGCAGATTGATGTTTAGTAAGTTTTTGGTAGTTGCCATGGAGATTTTGGGGAGAAATCTAGGTTTGTATCTGGTTTTTCCTTGATTTCTGACCAATGCGCTGACTTCTGCAAGGGACTGCGGCCACAATTTTCCATGTAGAAAGAGGAGAGTGGTGTCTCTGAATAGCTGAAGGTGTACACTTTTCAGAAATATATAGTTTGTGGGGGTTATTTTACAGGTAGGGGGGGTTAACACTGAAAAACTGCAGGAAGTGCACATAGAGCGCAGCCCCCAAAATATCAACTGAAATTGCCCTTATGCATTGCCCCTGTTTTGGGGCATTTGGTGGCCACGTCTTTATGTGCACCCATACATATGGGGTATTGTTTTATTCAGGGGAACTTGCAGATTGATGTTTAGTAAGTTTTTGGTAGTTGCCATGGAGATTTTGGGGAGAAATCTAGGTTTTTTATCAGTTTTTTCCTCGATTTCTGACCAAAGCGCTGACTTCTGCAAGGGACTGCGGCCACAATTTTCTATGTAGAAAGAGAAGAGTGGTGTCTCTGAATAGCTGAAGGTGTGCACTTTTCAGAAATATATAGTTTGTGGGGGTTATTTCACAAGTAGGGGGGGTTAACACTGAAAAACTGCAGGTAGTGCACATAGAGCACAGCACCCACATTTTTAGCTGTAATTGCCCTTGTGCATTGCCCCTGCTTTGGAGTGTTTGGTGCCCATGTCTTTATGTGCACCCATACATATGGGGCATCATTTTATTCAGTAGAAATTTGTCTTTCAAATTTGCCTTTGTTAGAAAATTTTTATGAGATTTTTTTTTGTCAAATCCACATTTGATCATGCGTCCAAGTTTACGTTTTAGAAAAAAAAAAAAATGTCAAAAAAACTTCCAAATTTCACAATGCACTGACAAAAGGTATTTGGCTTTTTAGTGAAAACTACATTGCACCTAGAAACCTGAAGGTCTGTAGTTTCTAAAGATACCAAACATGAGGGGATATTTTAGATTTACATATAAGTTATGCTGCATCAACTGTTACAAGCGCTTTTCCGCTTTGTTCTGGTGTGATATTGTACTAAGTATTGCTTTAGTTTGGGGGTTACTTCTGGACAGGAACTGTGGGGTACCACCACATATTTGGTATCGTTGGACTTGGGAGTATCAGGGCTTTTACAAACAACAAAAAAAAGTTTGTAAAATTAACTTTTCTATGGAAAAAAAACTCAAAATATACAGAAATTTTTCATAATTTTTTTTTTTTTTACATAATTCACCCAAAATACACATCATATCTCCAGAAAAGTTATAAAATTTGGTATGTATGTCGAAGCCCAATTAGTGACGAAAAAAACGATATATAATTTCCCTAGTTTCATGGAGGTTTTCCTACCAAAAAACATTGTTAAAGCGAATGAGTACAAAATGCTTAAAAAACGTCTGGCACTGGGGGGAACCGAAATGACGAATTCGGCTGGCACTTAAAGGGTTAAAAAAACATGCACTGAAGGATCAAAGTCAGAAAGGTTTACCCACCGTTTACGATTGTTCGGATACAAACATCAGATCTGCGATTATCAGATATTATTTTATCTAATCCAAATTTTACCCATTTCGGGATTCAAACTCGTACTTTGATAAATCTGCCCCAAGGTATCACTTGTTTTTGCATGGTGTTGCATTTTGTCTTTGTTATCACTAATGCCCTTTATAGGATATGCTCAACCAGTTGTGCTTTAACATATGGGCCCTGAAAAACATGCTGTTTTATATAAAATGTGTGGCTGTGGCAAGCAAAATCAAAGTAACCCTAGGGGCACTAGCAAGCAGGGCGATTCAGAGTGTTTTGCACCCCCCCACCCCTCACATTCTTGTGATACCTAGCTCTCAGGGTGGGTTGTTAAATGCTCTCAATTGCTCACTGCTTAGAAATAATCACTTACACCAGGGGTCCCCAACCTTTCTTACTCGTGAGCCACAGTCAAATCTGGTTTGGGGGCACTGAGAGCAACATCCAAGGGGTTGGGGAGCATCATGGTGCCCCCGAGCCACTGGTTGGGGATCACTGACTTACACCATGGGAGCAAGTATTTGCCATTCAACTGGATGGAGGGCTATTCCAAGTGTTTTGACGTCCACCTGTAAGCCGAAAATAAAGCGGTAGTAAAATTCTCTGAATTGCTACATGACATACCTGTATAGAATTCTTGAGTGTTAAGCCACTGGGCTTAACACTCAAGAATCCTATACAGGTATTTGATTTCCAGAAACCTGTTATCCCAGAAACTCCAAATTATGGGAATGTCAACTCCATTTTAAAAAAATAAATAAATTTTTTAAAATGATTTACCTTTTCTCTGTAATAATAAAACAGTACATTGTACTTGATCCCAACTAAGAAATAATTATTCCTTATTCCAGGCAAAACAATTATATTGAGTTAAAACAATATTTACATTTTTTTTAGTAGAAATAAGCTAAGGGGATACAAATTCAAAACAGGCACCTTATCCGTAAAACCCCAGGTCCCGAGCATTCTGGATAACAGGTTCCATACATTATGCCCAATTTGTAGGTGATAGAGGACAATGAATAACATGCTCTGTAACACTATCTCTTCTTAAGTTGAAAAACTTGTTAGAATAGATTAAGGTGCACATTTGCAATAAGTTTTTTTTTTTACCTACTTATAGCTTCTGCTTCCCCTCTGTGCCAGCAGCCCCATCTCTTATGTTTGCTATGCTGCCTTCCCTCTGCAGTGGAAGCCTATTGGAAAAAAAAAAAGTATAGTACTAGAGTCTACAGCTGTAGATGGGTAAAAATAAATCAATCTATATAGCAAAATTGCATTTTAAGGCATTCTAAAATAATCTCTAAACTTTGTGGGGTGATTTTTATGACCCATTTAATATAGATAAAAAAAAATCAAGCTTTTGAATCAATGAAATCCCAGTCATTTGCCTGAAAAGTTATGCAGTATGTTACATAATTTGAGATGAAATATACTTATTGCTCTGCGAAGATGATTGTAAAAATGATCATGAAAATAGTTATAGCATTGTATATTGTAATTATAATCAAGAGTTCATCTGAATGAACCTTTTATCTTCCTAACCTAGTATTCACTGTTTTATTTTTCACTCCTGTGTACTTAAATGCTGATATTATTAAGCATGGTGTACTTTTTATGTCAGCTGAATGCCTCTTTGCTTATTTGCTTACCCTAGAAACATACCTTTTGTTTTATCTATTTCTTGCATTCAGCGTTTTTCCCTATTGGTATGGAAGCTATCAAGAAGCAAGGATTTAATGAATAAACATGTATAAGTTGTAAAGAGCAGAACATGAGGTGGGGAGATGCTTCATGCTGTGATCCCTTAAGAAACAAAAGAAATTTATATTCTAGCGTGTGAATCTCTCATGGGAACTATAGCAATGAAGTGTAGTAGCTTTGAAGGTATGTGCTGTGATAGTCAGTTTAGGAAAATACACAAGGTTTCTTGTACACCTGTTTTTTAAGTTGTTCCTTTTTTGTGTTTTATTTATTAAAGAAAATTGAAAAGAATCTGTCTATGAAATGCGTTACTTTTGTATGTGTAACCAAAATGCACTAGGTGTGACAAATACACAGTTTTGAAAGTGACTACTGTACTCTGGAATGTGTGTGCAGAAGATCCCATCAGCATACTTCCATTAACTATAGGGCTGCTCCTTCCCCTCACAGTTGCATGCGTACCAGTTAGGTAATCATGTTAAAATGTATGAAATTATTTGTGTGTCTGGTTTTTGGTGCATACATTCTGCATACATTATTTCAGAGTTTCCACTTCATGCCCTACATCATACTAATACTTTGATACTCATGGTGTGACACTAGTCTAGGATACCTAACTAGTAGTGACAAGCTGAAAATTTCAATTAATTTAATATACTTAAATTCCCAATAAGACACATCATAGAGACTAAAGGTAAACAAATATACTTAACCACAACCTAAGTATTTTTTCTGTGATTGACATAATCTGCTTTCAAAGTTGACCCACCAAAATGGGTTGGTGCACAATACTCACCTCATCATGCCATCAATAGAGTCTTCAAGTAGACTATTTCTACTCAAGAATTTGTAAAAATTAATAAATGTCTTATTTGGTTACCTTGGGTTTCATTTAGTTTTCTTTGCATCAGACTAGTTTACAGCTATTGATAGAGATAGGCATAAATGCATTGCTTCAGTTCCACTTTTGCACTCTGTCTTATGTTCAGCATTTTCAATTATTAGTGTCAAACTTCTTCCATATATTCTCTTGTAATAGAAGAGTTGGAAACTATTGTTTTTATGATGTTTCCTGATTATTGGTCCCTGAAATGGCCATTTACGTCTATATTTTTGGGACATTTGGAAATAAATGCTAACAGGATTTCAGGCACTTTTAGAAACCAAGAAGACCACTACAAGAAGTGCTATTTACTGACACATGATATCAAGGGTCTTTTCTCCTCTTTTCTACACATTCATATTTAGCAGTGACAAGGTTGCGTCCATGCTATAGTTTTTTATGCTAATATATACGTTTACATGGCTTATAAGCTCTTACCATCAGTGCCAATTATGTATCAGTCTTTGCACTGCTCTATCCATCGTACCATTCCATGATAATGAGCTGTAGAATTTATTGGCTCTTTGGAAACTAATGCATTGTTCTGTTTTTACTGATGGTATTACATGGTTTCTAAAGATTTTCTTTTATGCTGGCTGAATTTAATTAACTTGTAGGAAATTCTAAATGAAGTTTATATGTACATAAATAAATTGCCTGTGAGGTATATTACTCATATATGTTTTATCCCAAGAAGGTAGCTTCATTTATGTAACCAATATACAGTATATAATGCAAAAGTGTTAAAATCTGTCTGACATTTTTAAAGGACAATTAAGTGATATTCGCTGATATAATTGCTAACTTAGACCCCGTGAGTGGTTTTGTTAAAGCAAAAAAAACCCCCAAGAAACGTAATTTTAAAGTTTAAATTATTTTAAAGAAATACCCATAAATATAACATTCAATACCTACTACAAGCAACATGTATGAACCCTATAACAAGTTTGTTTTGTTCTAATTTGTAGGTGATGCTGCCATGTTCCTATTTCTAGAATAGTTTGGCCCTTACTGCTCAGACCACACTCTTTTGTGCTGGTTGTAGTACAGGTGTGGGATTCATTATCCGGTAACTCATTATCCATTATCCAGAATTCTCCATGATACAGGATAGCTATCTCCCAAACATTCCTGTTTAATCAAATAATTCACATTTTTAAAAATTTCCTTTTTAACCCTTACTGGAAAAACAATCTTTATTGGGTTTAATTAATGTTTATGTGATTTTATAATAGACTTTAGAAACGGAGACCCAAATTATGGAAGATCCCTTATCCAGAAAACCCCAGGTCCCGAGCATTCTGGACAATAGGTCCCATATCTGTACATGACTTCCACCTTCCACCTTCGTTTTACAACGAGTAAACGACATGCGCATGCGCAGTAGAGTGAAAAGCCAACTTCTCTGTTAAAGTTCGGCTATTCACTCTACTGCGCATGCGCACGCGAGCAATACAGGAAGGAGGAAGCGCTGCAGCTACCCCGGGCTGGTGCTGTTCTTTCTGAGCAAGGGCACCAGCCCGGGGTAAAAGGTAGGTGATTAAAATCACTTGGGGGTGCCTAACATTTTGGCACCCCCAAGTGACTTTGCCTTTCCTTCTCCTTTAATGAATACTGAGTATAATCATAGCATTGCAAATGTCCTACGTTAATTGGCTTATATTATCCACTGCACATTTAAAAATCTTTATTGGGTCTAATTAATGTTTACGTGATTTTATAATAGACTTTAGAAACGGAGACCCAAATTATGGAAGATCCCTTATCCAGAAAACCCCAGGTCCCAAGCATTCTGGACAATAGGTCCCATACCTGTACATGATTTTACACTTTTCACTTGCTCGGACATGATTGTGGGGTTTCATTCATTATTTTAAATTCTGTTTGTTTGGGTAGAAAAACACTGACAGGTTACAAAAGGAGAGGCAGAAAGTTTATTATAAAAAATAGTTGCAATCCTGAAACAAGGATAAAAGTCTGTAAGATGATTAATGGCTCTAAATAAAACAAAATGAAGATGTATAATGAATTGTTTTTATAAGAAAAATACACTGTCAAATACACTGTAAATTACCTCACACACTATACTTTTTATTTTGATCTTGATTTATTTTGTTTAATTTCAAGCTAATATGAATATGCTCTTTTTGCTGAAGTATTGGCTCTGACCTGGCAGACTTGAGCTGTCCGTAGTGCTGAACAGACTAATACAATTTTTGCATTGCTGTATAGTGCTCTTAGCTGGGACAGCACTGTGAACATGAGGTGTGGGAAAAGGAAAATTAATAAAAAATGAAACTGTAAGAGAAAGAGAATGGCTCATGCCACACAGGGCTAATTCTCGGCTTGTGGGATAATGGAGGCTGAGAATCAGCCATCCTCCGCAGGCCAAGAATCAGCCATGTATGGCATTAGTCAAAAGGCACAGATTACATATTAGATAACAGATAAGCTCTATAGAATAGAATGGTATTTTCTAAGCTTTTTTATTATCTGCTATGTATCCTGTGCCATTTAGTCCTATTTCAATTTGAATAACTACTGCATGGCTACACAGAAGCTAATTTATGTAACCTACAGTAGCCTTTCTGAAGCATCAGTACATAATATTTCAAATAATTTGATACACTTTGATACACATTAGTGTTCCCTTAAAGGACAAGGAAAGGCAAAGTCACTTGGGGGTGCCAAAATGTTTGGCACCCCCAAGTGACTTTAATCGCTTACTTTTTACCCCGGGCTGGTGCCCCTGTTAGGAGAAAACAGCACCAGCCCCTGGTACCTGTAGCGGAGCGCTTCCACCTTCCACCTTCGTTTTACAAAGAGTAAACGACATGCGCATGCGCAGTAGAGTGAGAAGCCGATTTCTCTGTTAAAGTTCGGCTATTCACTCTACTGCGCATGCGCGCGCGAGTGATACAGGAAGGAGGAAGCTCTGCAGGTACCCCGGGCTGGTGCTGTTCTCTCTGAGCAGGGGCACCAGCCCGGGGTAAAAGGTAGGTGATTAAAATCACTTGGGGGTGCCTAACATTTTGGCACCCCCAAGTCACTTTGCCTTTCCTTCTCCTTTAATGAATACTGAGTATAATCATAACATTGCAAATGTCCTACGTTAATTGGCTTATATTATCCACTGCACATTTAAAAACTTATCGTAGAACTTTACTTTTTTTTGTGCTGCTTGAACTGTGAAAAAACAGTGATTTTGAAAACAAATATGCCATCATTGGGTCCTGGGGATGGCAGTTCTGCATGTGTTGAATGGGGGGGGGGGCAGTATTGCTATAATAATTAACTGTATCAAACAAACCACAGATGTCACAGTTTGCTTCCCAAGACAATTCTTGGTCATTTAATATAATATTCCTTTGTGCAAATATAATGAAGTCTACTGTTTGTATACAATACATTCTATGCTTTTGCAGTCCTTATAATTACTAGTGCTGTGCATTGATCTGTTTCCTTTGTCTCAGCCTTAGGCATCCAAATGTACCCATGGAAAGCAGTAAATGTTCAGTGTTATCAGTTCATTTAAGTGATTGTTTTCATTTACTGCAGTAAGTTGGATTTTTGAATGTACTAGGACCATTAATATTTGAGACAGATACTTATATATTTTGAAAAGTGCATATTAAAAAATACCTTTAATTCAGCAAAATAATCTGCAAAATACAAGCCAATTGTCTGAATCTGTAGGTGTACTCATGGGTCAGGTGATAAATATGTAAAAATCACCAGACAAACAAAAGGACCCATCGGCCCAAAGCAAGCAATTCCAGGTATATTGTTGCCCACCCTGGCAGTAATGCTGGTGTGGCAAAACTTCCAGAATTGCCATGAATCTGCCATGGCCTTAATTCTCTTAAAAAAAAAAATAATTACATTTTACTTTCTTGAGGGGTCTAGTTTTCTAAAAGCAGTAGCTCTCTCTTTTTCTCTGGTTTAACCATTTACATGCTGGACAAATTAGAATCTATAAGTGACATTAAGGTACCAGATTGTATATTTCCAAGCTTCACTTTAATCTGTGCTGAGTGTATACTGGCAGCACTTTGCACAATTAGATCAAAAGTACTAAATATAACACAAATAATACAACAGTCTAATTGAATCCATGAATGTATTATTTTGCAGGACAACTATACGTTTGCACAGCCAGGAATACAAAGAAAAGTAAAAATGTTGGAAGAGCTGGTCAGCCGCATTGATGGTAAGTTGTCTAGAAATGCCTTAGCTATGACAAAATATAGTTAGACCTTGCACACTCTTCTTACTGCTATCAGTCCAATTATATAGTGTGACATTCCAACTCTATCTGCCTCAGACAGGGGTGTCATCCTCAATCTGTCAATCTTGCAGCAGTGTTGTGTCTCCAGCATTTCTGCAGTGTAACATTTTAAGGCAAGCCACTAGAGCCTGAGCCACTTTATTGCTTTTTATTAGAATTACATAATAAAAACCTAGTGGCAATTTCAATGCAGATAAGTAATTAGATATAAAAGGCAGCCAGCATTCATTTTATATTAAGGTCAATAATTGCTGCAATTTAGGAGTACTCTGTACATGTCACTTGTTCTCGTACACTGCAGATAGCTAAGCTGTCTGGCTATAAATGATCAGAGAATGTAGTTCAGGGCAATGTTTTCAGTTGTTTTGCTTTTCTTTGTTGCCAACAATATCTGAATATTTTCTCTGTTCATGTAATTAATGTTCAACCGAAAATATTGGAATGATTAAAATTGAACGACCATTAGTGCAGAAATAATTTGTGGCTTGATTTTATGTTATTCTGTCTAGAAATATTGCCTTATTTCATCCACAAAATTATTCACTACATGAAATGCTGACTGTCATATTGCAGTTGCAGGATTTAATTAAATGAAACTCAACAGATAATGCTTGCCCATTCTTAGCATATTCTCTTGATAGTTTGTTAAATTAATGAACAGGGCATTAACAAAGTGATGCCAAGCAGAACTAAGCTTTTTTGTGACACTAGCTTGTCAATTATGGAACAGAAAACAAAACAAAAATATTTTGCCTCTTGAAGTAGCTTCAGAGAATCATGTCAAGAAAGATTAATTCCATCTGTTCGGCATCCATTGTAGAGATCAAATTCCACAGCACATTTGATACATTTACCCATTGTAGATCTCAGATAAACTAACCCCTCTAGTAACAAATATTATTGTTACAAAAGTTCAGACTAGATGTTACCCAATATTAAGAATGGTAGAAAGCTTATTACATTTGAAATAACTTTTTTTGTATAGGCTTTGAACAAATTACAGGACTAGTTCGCAATTTGTGATATTCTGCATTTGTAATTAAAGATATAGGGGACTATTCACTAAAGGTCATTAATACTTAACGCATAGTGTTTGTTAATTAAGTACCGATTTATCAAAGCAAATTCTACTCATATCGCATGCGCAGAAATCACAATTATCGCAAAGCATAATGTCCATCGCACTGTGATAATTATCTAATAGAAATAATACTAACACATAATTCAAAAACATATTTTAAGTGTTAAAGTATAAAATGTGGCGATAATTACAGTGAAACTTAACGCCTCCCTGGAGTAGGCTGAAGAAGAGAATCACATATGTGATCATCCTAGAGTTATGCATCCTCCAGTTTTTAGGGAAATGATAATTTCGTTTTCAGATAGTAACGATTACATGCATAATAGCGTTCGCTAATATCACGTGCTACGAAATAACGCATAAATATATTGCATGCTTTAAAATATCTCTTAAAAATATGTCATTGCCAGATAAATAACAACAATAAAATCGCTTCTTAATTCAAACAAGTGTCTTTTTTGTGAATTGATCTTTAATTCTCCAAATATAATAAGTCATAATAATTTTAACGCATGCTAAAAATAAAACTCGTTTTTTCGGCCTTTAGTGAATCGGCCCCATAGTCCTCTATTTCCCCAGTCACATTTCAGAGCCCTTTCCCTTTTACCAGCACTTCTACCTGTTTTGCAGGGCACTGCACAGGCTCTGTGACTGAATTGCCCAGTGAGTAAAATTAGGTATATCAAATATTTCATTCATAACGCAGAGAACATACAGGTTAGATAATCAGGTTGCTTAGGATTTTCTTATGTTTTGCCATACCAATTGCTTTACAACCAAGAGTTATTTTCATGCTAAGGCAGAAGCAGTATATGAACAGCTGTATAAAGGTAGCAATGGTTTGTTTTATTACTACATCCCGAGTCTTTTGTAAATCCCCTACTTGTTTTCAAAATCAGAAGACCAATAAAATATAACAAACCATTGCTACTTTTATACAGCTGTTGCACCTGGTTTGTGCATCTTTTTCCACTCATGTTTTAAACAGAAGAAAGGTAATTGGCTTTATAGCATTATGGCTTAGAGTTTTGATCTATATTCAAATGTAAAACCAGTTGAGGAGCAACACAGGCATAGAAAAAAGTTCTTAGGGTGATAAATATGGGCTATAATTGGTTATTTAGTAGCCCCTATGTAGTCTGACAGCCTACATGAGACTCTGTTTGACAGTACACCTGATTTTTATGCAAACATAACTTGCTTCCCACCCAGGAATTCAAAAATGAGAGCCTGCTTTGAGGCCACTGGAAGCAAGGGGGGCTCACAAGCCACTGGTTGGGAATCACTGGCTTAAAGGTTAATGGGGTTCTTCATCAATTTCTGAGTTTGTTAATTTGAGAGTGTTGTATAAACTCTCATTTTTAAAGAAATGTGAATGCTTGCTTATTTATTAATATGAAAAACTCGTTTTTTGCTGGAAAACTGAAATTGTAAAAGAAAATCCATCTCGAACTTTGATAAATCACCTATAAAATCTAATTGGTGGTTTAAAGAAAGACAATCCCCCAAAAAATCACTTTCATAGTTGTCACAGGCTGCAGCTTTCAGTAATTTTCTGAAATTAAACATCCCAAACCCATTGCCCAGTACCATAGACCAGTGCTGTCCAACTTCTGCGGTGCCGAGGGCCGGAATTTCTCTCGCATACATGGTGGAGGGCCGCTAATGGAAGCCAGTTTTGACCACTCCCCCTTTAAACCACACTCACGTCAAACCACACCCCTTTTTCACTATGGTGGTAGTGAAGCAAAAACCCAAATGCTTCGTCCTCACTCACACCATCATTCATATGTGAAAGAATTATATTATGTCATATTAAGACGTACCCTTAAATCCATATGCCTCCTCCTCCCCTGTGTATAGCACAGCAACCCCCAGCATATAATTACACACCATAGGGACCATTTAATCGCTATTTCCAACTGCTAACAAACTCCCAAAACAAACCCCTGCCAGGTTCACCTCCCACAGGCAGCATAGGGTAGGCAGAGTATGGCACACACAGGCAGCACTCTGCCTGCTCTATGCTGCCTGTGTGTGCCACACTCTGCCTACCCTATGCTGCCTGTGTGTGCCATACTCTGCTTGCCCTATGCTGCCTGTGTGTGACATACTCTGCCTGCCCTATGCTGCCTGTGTGTGCCATACTCTGCCTGCTCTATGATGCCTGTGTGTGCCATACTCTGCCCTATGCTGCCTGTGTGTGCCATACTCAGCCCTACCCTGCCTGTGTGTGCCATGCTCTGCCTGCCCTATGCTGCCTGTGTGTGCCATGCTCTGCCTTCCCTACCCTGCCTGTGTGCCATACCCTCCCTGCCCTATGGTGCCTGTGTGTGCCATACTCTGCCTGCCCTACCCTGCCTGTGTGTGCCATATCCTCCCTGACCTATGCTGCCTGTGTGTGCCATACCCTCCCTGCCCTATGCTGCCTATGTGCCATACTCTGCCTACCCTATGCTGCCTACACACAGGCAGCATAGGTCAGGCAGTACATACAATGTCTGAGGTGTGAACAGGAGAACAATATGGGTGATTACAGCCTGAGGTGTGAACACTGCAGGGGGTAAACAATGCAGAGATTAGAAGGTGTGAACAGTACAGGGGATTACATTTTTAAACAATACAGAGGGATTACAGCATGAATCTGAGGTGAGAACCATGCATGGGGACAGTTAAGATCAGTACTGATACCATTTAAAGCTTACACAAATGTAAGCCATCAAAGCAGCCACACAGAGGGGGTCGCAGGTCGCAGGCCGCATGCGGCCCGCGGGCCGCCAGTTGGACAGCACTGCCATAGACCATTCCCATTGTAGCAGGATTAACCTTTCTAATCTAGCACTTCTATTTTGCCTCTCTATGAGTCTCTTGCAAGATTAACTCATTTAGTCCAAAATTGTACAGTGCAAAATCCAAACAGCCAGTCCTTGCACTCTTTTCCCCAGAATTACTGTACATAAAAAAGTCACACAATACTTCACAACTGTGTAACATTCCCCTAAAACAAACCTTGAGATTAGATTGTGCAGCTATGCCTGCTTGATACTATTCCTTTTATAGTTAGTCTCCTGTTAATATTATATTACATAGTTAAGTTGGGTTGAAAAAAGACCATCAAGTTCAACCCTTCCAAGTGAGCCCAGCAAACACATAAACCTGTCCTGACCTACCTACACACTCATACAGAGTGCATAAAATGTATATACCATCTTCAATACTAATTGTACATTAGTACATTCGTATCACAATAGCCTTGGATATTATGCTTGTATAAGAAATCATCCAAGCTCCTCTTAAAAACATTAACAGAATCTGCCATTACAACATCACTAGGAAGGGCATTCCATAACCTCACCGTGAAAAACTACCTTCATTATCTGATTTCTCAGCTGTGTTGAGCACAGTTGATGAACACAGTTTCAGAATTTCTGCTTTTTCCCCGTTCTCATCAACCAACTGACCCCCCTTTGATAATAAGGGTCCCACCCCATCTTGTTTAATATATTTTTACTATTTACATATTTAAAAAATATAATTTTGGATTCCTTTTACTCCTAGCTGCAATATCCATTTCCATCTCTATTTTAGCTTGCCTGATAGCTTTTTTGCATGCTTTATTTGCTTCCTTGTAACTTTAATATTAAATTACCAGTGTATTTATTGGTGAGCAACAATTAATTTAAAGTCCTGAAATGGTTAGTAGCATTTTCTTTATGATGGCAGCTCAATAACTTTTTCTTATTAGTATAGAAGGTCATTTTTGTAATGATTCATTACAAACGGTTCATTGTACAGAAACATAGACAAAGGAGATTTTTTTTTTTACCCATGTTATTTTATAGTTATGAAGATGTCAACTGCTTCTTATTTTCCTTGTATGTTTATCAAAACAGGGTTAAGAAATTTTATAACCTTAACTTCTTGACCATCCATCCTTTGTCAGCATCTACTTTTGTATCTGCTTAATATAGTCTTTTGCTTTATTTTCTTTTCATGCGTGCCGTGTATCAGGTGATAAAAATAAGTCTTAGATGCTTATTCATTGTTAAAGAAGAACTAAAGCTTAACTAAAGAGGGAAGGCAAAGAAGTAGTGCATCTGTCACTAGCTGCACATTATGTTTTGGGATTCTGTACCAGCCCAAGACAACCCAGGCTCTTTAGCAGGGAAGATCTGTGCCTCTAAAGATGCCCCCAGTAGCTCCCCATTTTCTTTTCTGCTGATTCACTGCACATGCTCTGTGCTGCTCTCAGTTACTGAGCTTAGGGACTGAGTCACAATATACTGTATAAAGAGAATATAAATGTCACAATATATGACTGGTTAGTAATTAATTCAGATTCGCATTACATGGCAGCTTAGAATCCAGTGCTGGATTTAATAATCAGCTGAACCTTTAGGCTGATGTTGTAAGTTCAGTATATAAAATATGGCATTTCTGGCCATATTCATTAATGGTTCTCCTTTAACTTTTTACAAACTTCCACATTGCTCATTACTTGTAACACAGTTAATAATTGTTTAAGGTTATAAAATAGTTGTCTGAATCCTTTCTTCCTACTCCATGGATAATTCCTTTTATGTATGCCTTTTGTAGTATCAAATAGATAAGTCTTTTCTCAAGGTAAAATATTAGTAGGGGCAGGAGCTGAAGCATGCATCATCAGATTTCTAGGTTACCGTATATACTCGAGTATAAGCCGAGTTTTTGAGCACAAAAAATGTGCTCAAAAAGTAACCCTCGGCTTATACTCAAGTAGACCTCCTCCAACCTTCCACTTGTGCCGACTCTCGATCTGGCGATGTAGCTCGCTCGCACCCCCCCCCCGGACGGACCTGGGTTCCATGCTCGTTCCGCGCTTGCACACATCCTACACCCCGACTTTCCTGCAACGGATAAAACTACAACTCCCGTGATGCAGTACTGACTGCAAATCATGTGCCAGCGGGCGGGTTACACAGACCGCTCATTGACAGACCACTGTGGATGCCGCTCATTGACACAAACCCGGCGCAGATAGTGACAGGGAATCGGTGTGCGGAGAGCAGTAAAGATGAACGCGGAACGGGACCTGTCCCCCCTCACCCCCAACATTGTGCGTGCCCTTAATGACAAGATGTATGAGAAGCGCAAGGTGTCGGCCCTGGAGCTAGAGAAGTGAGTAGGGAGGTAGCCGAGCAGTGTGATACAGCAACAGGGTTTGCCCAGTTGGAGTTGGACTACAGCTCCCAGAAGCCCCCGATAGTGGGGATTGCAGTAAAACAGTTGGAGAGCTGCAGAGTAGGCATTACCTGACAATAACGTTTTATAGGGTTGGTAAGGCAGCGTTTGTGATGCTCAGGCCTGATCTATGGAACAAGGGAGAGAGAATGCCCTGGATTTAACTTCTTTGTGCTTCACAGAGTGTCTCTTTAGGGGGGCAGTGTTCAGCTGTGTTTGATATGGGGGCGCTCAATAAGACTGCTATATGCTGCAGTTGGGGTAGCACCCCAGAATGGACCACCGTCCAAGGGGGTGGGGGGGCGCGTGTTACATCTTCGGCGCTACTAAAAGCTTCTGACTTAGCTAAAGTGGGGGGACTTGTACACTGGGGTCTAAGTACTTGATAATTAGTATGCTGTAGTATTTTTCTTTCCCTAAAGTTATCTATTTATTTATCTGTTATTTATTGAAACTTAGCAGTAGCAGTTGCATATCCCACCCTAGGCTTATACTCGAGTCAATAAGTTTTTCCAGTTTTCTTAGGTAAAATTAGGTACCTCGGCTTATATTCGGATCGACTTATACTCGAGTATATACGGTAATTTGCCTTAAATCCCAAATTAAAAATGTACATGTTTGATGTACTTGGTCATATACTAATATACTTATCATTTGTACAAGATCTCTATGCAGTGCATATATTGCTCTTTAAATTGTTTCACTTTCCTTGCATAACTCTGACCTTTGTGTGGGAGATAAAACAAGACACATATTTATCAAGTTCTACTTTTTGCTTAAATGAAATGGCTAGTTGATCCAGCGGAAGTGGGAAAAAGCAACCCAGACGATGCCTCTTGAATTTGCCTCAGAGGGGGATAAAATTCCTTCCAGAGACCTGGACCAATCCCTGAACCACATTTTAATTCAAAAACATGGTATTTTCTCAATATCTTAAAGGCATCCAACCCTTTTTTTTTCTTTACCTATTTAATCCTAATGTATCTGCAAGTACAGCAGCCTTAAGGGAAGAGATCCACAACATCACAGTCTTTAATGTATGGTTTTTTTTTAATATTTTTAAAATATTGCCCAGATGTTTTAGTACTTGCTAAAGTCATGGGGTAGAAAGGAAGGGTTTGGGTTCCTATAGCACTGGGCGGACTTTTCAGGGGGTCTGCTGTGCTAGGGAAGAAGCTGGAGGACTGTTTATACTAGGCAAGGGGGATGGGTGAGCTAGAGTATTATGGGGAAGCTAGTGTAGGCTGGGTAGTGGGATTAATAAGGAGTCATGGGGGAGGAATGAGGGGGCGTACTGTTTACCAGCTAAGGCAGGGATCCCCAATCTTTTATACCTGTAAATCACACTTAAATGGAAAAAGTGTTGGGTAGCAAAACAAGCACGAAAAAGGTTCTTGGGTATGACAATAAGAGCTGTAATTGGCTACTTCATAGCCCCTATGATGACTGGCAGCCTACAGAAGGCTCTGTTTGGCATTATAAAAAGAGAGATGTTAGAGTTTCAGCAAATCTGCCCCTTAATATTGATGTTAGTATATATAGTTTATTTGTGTAAGTGTACAGACTGGTCAGTTTTGGTCTGTGTGTGCATGCTGGGGTTCGCTTGGAAGGGTTGAACTTGATGAACTTTGGTCTTTTTTCAACCCAACTTAACTATGTAACTATGTATTTGTTCGTTTAAAATTCATTTTGGGTTGTTGAGATCACTAGATTCAATATACCACCCATTTGTATGAGGTGATCAGTTGACCCTGAATGGTATTGGTCTGCATTTACACACAGTAATCTGAAAGATTGGCCTGTCTCATCAGAGCAATAACTTGTGGCCATCCACAAGTTCACAATATTGGGAAAATATGTGTGTGACCAGTTTACCTTATTGCCCAGCCAAATTGGCCTGTGTGCAACCAACTTAATATATCTGACCAGGTCTGAAATTAAAATGCAAAAGGGTATTTTGATTCTAAGTACACAGAAGGTCAAACAGCACCCCACGGACCTGATAAACAGCAACTGTCTGTCATCTTACAGCAGCCCCTCTCGATTTCTAGTCTAGGCCTGTGTCCAGCAACCAAATTGGCTTGTATATGGATAACTTAGTAAATGAGGACAGTAAAATTTAAAAAAATGTAATATAAGCATCATAGCACTGAAATAAGAAATGTTCTAAATATAATTAATTAAAAATTCTAAACCCATTTCTGAAATAATCAAGTTTATTTTCACTGTCCCCTCTAAGCATCTGTCTCACTTCATTCTCTCTTTATGCAGGCACTGGGAGTCTGATTTTAAGTTAAGTATAATGCAGCTTTTTTTTTGGGGGGGGGTGTGATCCTTTTGCCTAGAAGATGTATTAGAGCTCACTCTTTTAAAATCACCAGAAATCCTGTCTCTTTACATGCAGAATTTGTGCTGAATTCAGTTATTTAAGTCAACTCTAATACATCTGCTAGGAAAGGGAGCCATCCCTAAAAGATTTAAGCTAAAATCTCACCTGACTCTTGCATGAAGAGAAAATGCTGAGAGGAAAATAGTGTAGATAAACTTGATTGTTTTAGAAACAGATTGATTATAGTTAGAAAATGTCTTATTTCAGTAAGATGAAGCATACATCAAATTTTAATTTGTGGAAATTTCCCTTTAATAGATGAGAGGGTCTGTTATATGTATGCTGGTAATAAATTGTATTTCATATTATAAAAGGAAAATGGAAAAATGTCTAAATAAAAAAATAAAATTGTATAGTATTGGATATTTTTAATGTATATTTTCAAGCATAAACTACCTTATCAACATGTTATTCTTGATATTTTATTCTTTATGTTCTATAACTTATTTCAGTTTATTATATTTCAACACTTTCTATTTTCCATATTAGTTACACAAAGAAATTCAAATTCAAATAACTTCTATTGAAAGCTGCTGAAGTCAAGCAAGTATAATTATGTTTTTAAGATATACACAGTTCAGTGATGCAGAGAACCAGTTTTAGATACTGCAATCAAAAGTTAAGTCCTTTCCAAACAGCCGCTTCTAATGCATGGGTGCTCTGATTGTCGTTTGGTGATATAAAGATTGGCATATTGAGCTTTATCTATAGTCCATATGGGGGAAGAAGAAAATTTCCTTGTGCAGAATAGGAGGGTTTTTTTTGTATGTATGCATATGCACACATTCACACTCTTTCATAACTGGTTTCTAAAGCAGAATTAGATCTTATTCTATCCTTTTAATTTTTATCACAAATCGTTAAAATTAATGGGAAAGAAAATGTATGTATTGTTTGGAAGTAATGTTTATTTTTAATATATTTCTATATAGGCATGAGAGTAGAAACTATGATGTTGCTTTTATTGGCTAAAGTATGTATTTCGATCTGCCAAAGCTACTTTTGATGAGGAAGGCAGTATGGCAGCTCCCCTCAATATAAATAGTTATATGCAAAGAGTGGTCAGTTCTTAAAGAATGGTATATTGCCATTCTTCAGTGTCTGTTTATTAAAAAAAAGTAATAAAATATAGAAAATGCATCTTGCTACATTGGTGTAATTACAAGTTCTGTAAATGGCTTTCCTGTGTTGTGCAAATGATCATTTTTCTACTATGCTTTATACATTCAAACAGCCAAAAACTATAGTTCTCACATATCGTTATATACACTGTGGGAATGAAAATAATTGAAAACATCTAGGTCATGGAGATGCTAATAACCGTTTTTACCACAACTAGAATCTAAACTTATTGCATATTGTTCTATAAAGGCTCTTTTTTGTCTTAGCAAAAAAATTAAAAAAGCACCAGGAAGCTGTGGAACATTTCCAATGATTATATAATGCAGTCAAACAGGGAAACAGCATTCCTTTTTTATACAGTAGATATAATATAAGCATTATCCCTTTATATTTTTTCATCAAGACTATCAAGATTTCTTGGTTGAGCTTCACAAGCAGTGCTTCTTTAAAACCAGTAGCGATATCTGAATATTTACGTCTGCTTACATGACCGTTTCCATTTGTGCTGATTTTTATCAACCAACAATTCATATAAAGAACTCACTGCTGACTCTGCTGATAAAAAAACATGATTGTGATTTGTACCTTTAGAAAGCAAAGCTTAGTTACAAACAAAGAAATGAAATAGAACAGAACAGCATGCATAACAAGTATCAATGCTTTAAACAGCTACCTATATTTTTATGGTATTGGTACACATTCTTTTATTCTAAATGATAATTATGAAAATATAACATTCCAAGCGGAGCTATTACTTAAATGTCTATTCTTGTTTGTTTTAACAAACTAGTTGTTAAAATTGCATCACTTTTATTGGTTTATAAAGCACGGTAAAAGTAATTTCCAAAGGGAACTGCCCCTTTAACTTCCTTGCACATTCCCAAGCCAGTAGACTAAATTACAGATCTGAACATGTCTTTGGTAATTATTTGCCTGAACTTGATTTACTAATATATCTGTTGGTCTGTCTGTTTAATAAAAACTTGCAAACTTCTTTATTAATAAAATCATTAACTGAGTTGTCTACAGGATATGATTTGTGATGTATCAAAAGTGACTCCTTGTGCAGATTAGTTTCAGTAACTCGATGAGTTAAATATAAACCTTTCATTCAGTCTTAGTCATAAGCATAATAAAAATATAATTTGGACTCATTTGTGGCAAGCATTTGCATTTTCTTTATTTTTTTCATAAAAAATATGAAGAAAATACAAGAAAATAAGGATGCTTAACCTTTTTAGTGCCACAGGACGTAGAATCTACGTCCTGTGTATCAAAGGACCAAAGTGCCACAGAACGTAGATTCTACGTCCTGCTGCACTTCCGGTTTTGGGAGCGGAGGAACGGCTTTTCAAGCCATTCCTTCGCTCCCCACTCGTTCCCCAGCCTCCAGACAATAGTCAGAGGTGGGGAACGAGTGGCCCCTGGGTAGCGATTGCCCAGGGGCCCCATGGGACTCACCTGCCATCCACGTGGCTTTGCCGGCAGCTCCTCTCCCTTCTGCAGCTTCCCCCTCTGGCCCCCCTGCTTCCTGACACGCCCCCTCACATGAGCTGATGCTGTTGCTGGGCCAGATCGAGTTTCTCCTGCAGATCCTCACCTAGACCCCAAGTAAGTGGCAAATACACACACAAACACACAATCACACATTTATTACACTAATACACACTTATACTCACACTTACACACACACACATGCATTTTTGGGAGGTTTTCAAACATTTATCACTTACAGCACTTAGAGAAAACTCACACTTACTTGCACACTCGCACACATGCACACAAAACACATTTTACACACATGTACACACACACTTACACACTTATGTAATTTTGTAATTATTTTTTTTTTTCTAATCGCATCGTTTTTATTCTTGCCTGAAAAAAATGTTTTATTGCCATTGCGGATAGTGTATTCGCTAACCGCACTGCGCAATACCTTTTGTGTATTATTTTGGTGTTTCTACTACATTTTCTGTGATTTTGGTGGATTTTTGGGTATTTTACTGCATGTTTAGCCATTTTATAGCATTTTCAGTTATGCATAGTTGTTGTTCGCTTGACTTTGTCTGTAAAACTTATTTGCCCTAGCCAAAATACTCAAACTGTTATTCTGCCCGCAGATATTATTAGGCAAAAAAAAAAAAAATGATTTTAGTGATTTTTTTTTATCTTTATCAATTTTAGTGCTTTTTACATTGTTCTTTGTTACTTGTCTTTGCACATGGACATTTTGTCTGCTGTATTTCAATTTGGCATCCTCTGTACCCCACATAGTTTGGTAAATCTATTCATATAGGGCATCAAACTGTTCAGTAGACTAGTGGCGTTCATACTTAGAGTGTTTTATGTTGGTACGTTACTAAATGTGGGGGTACATAATGGGGTAAAATGCAAGCTTTGTGACAATTTTCAGAAATGTCATAAAAACCGTTCTGTTTAGCATAGCTTTGTAGTTTGGTAGTTTGTAGTAGAAAGATGTATTTACCCATTTTTGTTTTGTCAGAATGTGTACTTTCGGAAAATATATGGTTTTCTAGGGTTTCCTTACTGTTAGGTGGTCGTATGGCACATAATACACATACCGGGTGCAAAAACTGCATGAGCCGAAGCATCTTATGTGAAAATTCATATGCACTATTTTTACTTGGGTGCCCCTGTACCCCACATAGTTTGGTAAATCTATGCATATAGGGCATCAAACTGTTCAGTAGACCCCTGGCGTTCATATTTAGAATGTTTTATGTTGATACGGTACAAAATGTGGGGGTAAATAATGGGGTAAAATGCAAGCTTTGTGACAATTTTCAGAAATGTCATAAAAACCGTTCTGTTTAGCATAGCTTTGTAGTTTGGTAGTTTGTAGTAGAAAGATGTATTTACCCATTTTTGTTTTGTCAGAATGTGTACTTTCGGAAAATATATGGTTTTCTAGGGTCTCCTTACTGTTAGGTGGTCGTATGGCACATAATACACATACCGGGTGCAAAAACTGCATGAGCCGAAGCATCTTATGTGAAAATTCATATGCACTATTTTTACTTGGGTGCCCCTGTACCCCACATAGTTTGGTAAATCTATGCATATAGGGCATCAAACTGTTCAGTAGACCCCTGGCGTTCATATTTAGAATGTTTTATGTTGATACGGTACAAAATGTGGGGGTAAATAATGGGGTAAAATGCAAGCTTTGTGACAATTTTCAGAAATGTCATAAAAACCGTTCTGTTTAGCATAGCTTTGTAGTTTGGTAGTTTGTAGTAGAAAGATGTATTTACCCATTTTTGTTTTGTCAGAATGTGTACTTTCGGAAAATATATGGTTTTCTAGGGTCTCCTTACTGTTAGGTGGTCGTATGGCACATAATACACATACCGGGTGCAAAAACTGCATGAGCCGAAGCATCTTATGTGAAAATTCATATGCACTATTTTTACTTGGGTGCCCCTGTACCCCACATAGTTTGGTAAATCTATGCATATAGGGCATCAAACTGTTCAGTAGACCCCTGGCGTTCATATTTAGAATGTTTTATGTTGATACGGTACAAAATGTGGGGGTACATAATGGGGTAAAATGCAAGCTTTGTGACAATTTTCAGAAATGTCATAAAAACCGTTCTGTTTAGCATAGCTTTGTAGTTTGGTAGTTTGTAGTAGAAAGATGTATTTACCCATTTTTGTTTTGTCAGAATGTGTACTTTCGGAAAATATATGGTTTTCTAGGGTCTCCTTACTGTTAGGTGGTCGTATGGCACATAATACACATACCGGGTGCAAAAACTGCATGAGCCGAAGCATCTTATGTGAAAATTCATATGCACTATTTTTACTTGGGTGCCCCTGTACCCCACATAGTTTGGTAAATCTATGCATATAGGGCATCAAACTGTTCAGTAGACCCCTGGCGTTCATATTTAGAATGTTTTATGTTGATACGGTACAAAATGTGGGGGTAAATAATGGGGTAAAATGCAAGCTTTGTGACAATTTTCAGAAATGTCATAAAAACCGTTCTGTTTAGCATAGCTTTGTAGTTTGGTAGTTTGTAGTAGAAAGATGTATTTACCCATTTTTGTTTTGTCAGAATGTGTACTTTCGGAAAATATATGGTTTTCTAGGGTCTCCTTACTGTTAGGTGGTCGTATGGCACATAATACACATACCGGGTGCAAAAACTGCATGAGCCGAAGCATCTTATGTGAAAATTCATATGCACTATTTTTACTTGGGTGCCCCTGTACCCCACATAGTTTGGTAAATCTATGCATATAGGGCATCAAACTGTTCAGTAGACCCCTGGTGTTCATATTTAGAATGTTTCATGTTGATACGGTACAAAATGTGGGGGTACATAATGGGGTAAAATGCAAGCTTTGTGACAATTTTCAGAAATGTCAAAAAAATCGTTCTGTTTAGCATAGCTTTGTAGTTTGGTAGTTTGCAGTAGAAAGATGTATTTACCCATTTTTGTTTTGTCAGATTGTGTACTTTTGGAAAATGTATAGTTTTCTAGGGTCTCCTTACTGTTTGGGGGCCTTATGCCGCATAATGCACATGCCGGTAGCTTATATTGCAGTGTATACACTTTGTATGCACTGACGTCCTTATGGGGTCTCTAAATGCCAGATACAGTGCTGACCCTATGCACAATGGGCATCAAACTGTTCAGCGGACCCTAGGCTTTCATATTTCGGGTGTGTTTTCTTGGTACCTAATGTTATGTGGGAGATAAGGTGCTTGAAAGTGGAAGATTTGATGTGTTTTTCAGGTATTTCACCAAAACTAGCAATTTTGGGAAAGCACTGCGACTCTGTAGTTTGGAGTAGAAAGACATGGGTACCAATTTTGAATTCGCCCCAATGTGTACTTTCCAAAAATATATGGTTTTGGGGGGTCAATGTATTTTTGTGTGTTTTTACCCCACAGAAAATGCAGTAAATGTGTTGAATTTTCAGTAGCTAAAGAGACCTCTGGGGCAATCTCTATGCACCAACTTCCTTATGGGGTCTCTAAATGCCAGATACAGTGCTGATCCTATGCACAATGGGCATCAAACTGTTCAGCGGACCCTTGGCTTTCATATTTAGGGTGTGTTTTCTTGGTACCTAATGTTATGTGGGAGATAAGGTGCTTGAAAGTGGAAGATTTGATGTGTTTTTCAGGTATTTCACCAAAACTAGCAATTTTGGGAAAGCACTGCGACTCTGTAGTTTGGAGTAGAAAGACATGGGTACCAATTTTGAATTCGCCCGAATGTGTACTTTCCAAAAATATATGGTTTTGGGGGGTCAATGTATTTTTTTGTGTTTTTACCCCACAGAAAATGCAGTAAACGTGTTGAATTTTCAGTAGCTAAAGAGACCTCTGGGGCAATCTCTATGCACTGACATCCTTATGGGGTCTCTAAATGCCAGATACAGTGCTGATCCTATGCACAATGGGCATCAAACTGTTCAGCGGACTCTTGGCTTTCATATTTAGGGTGTGTTTTCTTGGTACCTAATGTTATGTGGGAGATATGGTGCTTGAAAGTGGAAGATTTGATGTGATTTTCAGGTATTTCACCAAAACTAGCAATTTTGGGAAAGCACTGCGACTCTGTAGTTTGGAGTAGAAAGACATGGGTACCAATTTTGAATTCGCCCGAATGTGTACTTTCCAAAAATATATGGTTTTGGGGGGTCAATGTATTTTTTTGTGTTTTTACCCCACAGAAAATGCAGTAAACGTGTTGAATTTTCAGTAGCTAAAGAGACCTCTGGGGCAATCTCTATGCACTGACGTCCTTATGGGGTCTCTAAATGCCAGATACAGTGCTGATCCTATGCACAATGGGCATCAAACTGTTCAGCGGACCCTAGGCTTTCATATTTCGGGTGTGTTTTCTTGGTACCTAATGTTATGTGGGAGATAAGGTGCTTGAAAGTGGAAGATTTGATGTGTTTTTCAGGTATTTCACCAAAACTAGCAATTTTGGGAAAGCACTGCGACTCTGTAGTTTGGAGTAGAAAGACATGGGTACCAATTTTGAATTCGCCCGAATGTGTACTTTCCAAAAATATATGGTTTTGGGGGGTCAATGTATTTTTTTGTGTTTTTACCCCACAGAAAATGCAGTAAACGTGTTGAATTTTCAGTAGCTAAAGAGACCTCTGGGGCAATCTCTATGCACTGACGTCCTTATGGGGTCTCTAAATGCCAGATACAGTACTGATCCTATGCACAATGGGCATCAAACTGTTCAGCGGATCCTTGGCTTTCATATTTAGGGTGTGTTTTCTTGGTACCTAATGTTATGTGGGAGATATGGTGCTTGAAAGTGGAAGATTTGATGTGATTTTCAGGTATTTCACCAAAACTAGCAAATTTGGGAAAGCACTGCGACTCTCTAGTTTGGAGTAGAAAGACATGGGTACCAATTTTGAATTCGCCCGAATGTGTACTTTCCAAAAATATATGGTTTTGGGGGGTCAATGTATTTTTTTGGGTTTTTACCCCACAGAAAATGCAGTAAACGTGTTGAATTTTCAGTAGCTAAAGAGACCTCTGGGGCAATCTCTATGCACTGACGTCCTTATGGGGTCTCTAAATGCCAGATACAGTACTGATCCTATGCACAATGGGCATCAAACTGTTCAGCGGATCCTTGGCTTTCATATTTAGGGTGTGTTTTCTTGGTACCTAATGTTATGTGGGAGATATGGTGCTTGAAAGTGGAAGATTTGATGTGATTTTCAGGTATTTCACCAAAACTAGCAATTTTGGGAAAGCACTGCGACTCTGTAGTTTGGAGTAGAAAGACATGGGTACCAATTTTGAATTCGCCCGAATGTGTACTTTCCAAAAATATATGGTTTTGGGGGGTCAATGTATTTTTTTGGGTTTTTACCCCACAGAAAATGCAGTAAACGGATTGATATTTCAGTAGCTAAAGAGATCTCCTGGGCAATTTGTATGCACTAACTTCCTTATGGGGTCTCTAAATGCCAGATACATTGGTGTTCCTATGCACAATGGGCATCAAACTGTTCAGCGGACCCTTGGCTTTCATATTTAGGGTGTGTTCTTTTGGTACCTAATGTTATGTGGGAGATAAGGTGCTTGAAAGTGGAAGATTTGATGTGATTTTTAGGTATTTCATCAAAACTGGCAATTTTGGGAAAGAATTGCGACTCAGTAGTTTGGAGTAGAAAGACATGGGTACCAATTTTGAATTTGTCCGAATGTGTACTTTCCAAAAATATATGATTTTTGGGGGTCAATGTATTTTTTTGTGTTTTTACCCCACAGAAAATGCAGTAAATGTGTTGAATTTTCAGTAGCTAAAGAGATCTCCTGGGCAATTTGTATGTACTAACTTCCTTTTGGGGTCTCTAAATTCCAGATACATCGGGGATCCTATGCACAATGGGCATCAAACTGTTCAGTGGACCCCTGGCTTTCATATTTAGGGTGTGTTTTCTTCGTACCTAATGTTATGTGGGAGATAAGGTGCTTGAAAATGGAAGATTTGATGTGATTTTTTAGAATTTTCATAATTTTTTATAGAAAATGCTAAATTCAGTAAAGCATTGCCGTTTGGTACTTAGGAGTTGGAAGACATAGTTACCCATTTCGGATTCGTCAGAATGTGTAGTTTTCAAAAATGTATGGTTTCCTGGGGTAAACCTAATGTTCCAGGATTTTTGGCTTTGGAATGTAAAGTATGCCGTATTCTGCTGTAATGCTTTGAAAATTTAGTAATTTACTGCTGGGAGTTTTTGATCTATAGAAGTCAGAAATCTCAATAAAACTATACATATCAGGTATTGGCACGTTCGGAAGACATGAGGCTTTCCAAATCAGTTGAATTTTTGTCCATAAAATAAAATGTGTTTCTGGTAGAAATCCTTATATCATGAAAAATAGCATTTTTTCTTTTTTTTTTTGTATTTCAAGCTCTAAATCTTGTTCCAGAAGTGGAAATACACAAAAACTCAGGTAGATTTGGAAAGCTCAGGTTCTCCTGAAAAAAACAATATATAGTTTGCCTACCTAAACTTAACCCTGCCCCCAGTAAAAGCCCCTACATTGAGAGAGCACAGAATGTTCACAAAACGTCTGGCACTGGGGGGAACTGAAATGACGAATTCGGCTGGCACTTAAAGGGTTAATCAATTTATAGACATTTTCAAGCTAATGCACTGCAACTCTCAATGTTTTTCTCTGTTCTTAATGTATAGTTAAGTACTGCATAGAGCATATTGGATCATCAAGCTTATTTTTACATTTTTAATCCTCATTTAAGGGCTAGTGGATTTAAAAGTCTTAATTTATTAAAAGTTTATTGATAAAGAAATATAATCTATATATATAGGATTATAAGTAATCTAATGTGTAATGTATTTTCCAATGTATGAAAATGTAACTTATATCCTTATAAATGGCACAATATAATGTTAGAACACACTGTTTTAATAACCTAAAGTGGCAAGCAACTAAAAAAAACCCACACCAAAACATGAAGAAATACATTTAAGTGAGGAGCTAGTGGGGAGAAAGATGCAGAAAAAAGTGGAAGAAGCCTAGCCCGCAGGTTAATGATAAAGCAAGTTGGAAATCACCCTGTGTTGTAGCACAAACTTGGAGGGACACTTAATAGCGGCAGCCAAATTCCAACCTAACCCCACCTCTTCACCACCCTTCCAAGGACTTCTGGCAAGTATGAAAACATTTTTAAACCTTAAAGACATGACCCGCAGGATAATGCGAAAAAGTTCAAGTAAAAGAACAGCTCTTCTAATACAGCATTAGAGAAGGACATAGCAGATATTCAGACTTCCTGGGGAACACCAGAGTTGGGGAGTAGCTGATTGATGCACAATTAAATAAAAGATATGAAGGTGTTTTAAACTGGTATTTTGGTGGGATTATGCTTCAGCCACAGTGCAAACTGTGGCTGAAAGCTATGGGTGGCTCATTTAAGTAATTGAACACTGGGTGTCAATCGAGTTGTTCTGAGAAAGGGTAAAGTATAGCAACACAAGCATTTATAGTGCAGTAGTAGCAGGAAATTGTGTTCCTAATTGGGATCTAGCCAGGGGGACTGCACATACACTAAAATATCTGGTACAGTCTGCAGCCCTGCACTTTAATCATAAATAAATCTAATTTTATAAATTACAGTGGGGCTTCTACCATAAGCAGTGAAAATCTTCTTTAAATGTTGCTGTTACAAAAAATATACTAACTGTTGGCTAGATACCCATATGTATCCCTATGTCACTAACCGCATTCTATTACTGACTAAAAGCATAAATATACAAAACATCTTACTCATAATTAAGATGCAACATTAAGCATAGTGCTTTGAGGATGATAGCAGTATTAAGTAGGAAGACAGTAAGATTCTCAAGACGGGCATTTTATTTCATGTCATTTATTAATTGCTCTACCAAAAACAGGAAAATACAGAGAAAAGGAAATGTTATAGTATTTGCTGATTTGTTGTCCTTTTTTATAGTGTCTGCATAATTAAATATTATTTCTGTTGTCTACATAATTGGTGCAGTGTTTATTTGCTGTGTAGGCATGTAGGATGCTATGTTGAGAAGATAGCTACACTGGGCATGGTGATCATAACATTTCTGGAAGGGGTGCTATGTAGACTACTAAGCAAGGTTCTGTGACATCTTCAAAGATATCCTCATATCATAGCTCATAATAGACTAGCAATTAGTACTGGAAGCTTAACATTTTCCTTTGAACCAAACTAAAGACAATTGCTAGTATTACTGCAGGAAAGAAGATGATAAAGGGTGCATTGAAAAGCATTTCCCGATTTACATATACTTATCGATCATTAATATAAAATGCCATACACTTAAGATATAATAAATATTGTATATAATAAAATTCTTCTGAGTGAAGTGGCTAAGTACCACAAAACACATCAAGCAGAGCAGGGTATGTTGTGGGGTTGAGCCCATTATGCTTTTACTTTATTAATAAAGACTTTTGTATTTTTAAATCAACTGGCTGATGCTTAGGACTAGTGCCCATCTGGGGGTCTACCAGTGAGTGCTCCTGTGTATATTTTTCTTGCTGATGATTAACATTATATACAGTGCCTTGCATACATTTTCACCACCTTTGACTTTTCCACATTTTGTTGTAAAATTAACTAGGGTTTTCAACATTAGATTTACACAACACTATGAAGGAGAAAAATAATTTTTTCAAAAACTGATTAAGCCAAAAAGTAAAAGCTTTTGAACAAAAACAAATATTAGTTGCATAACTACTCACCCCCAGTAGATTTGCCACATAAGTGCCACCTAGAACAATATATTTATTCTGCAGAAATCATTACCATACCTGAGTAAACCGCTTTAGAAGCTTTCTCCTCTTGCTTAAGATAGCAGCTGCCATTTTAAGCAGCTTCCTTCCTGCAGTCTCTAGCCGTTATAGCCGAGATCGCACATTCCTAAGGGAGGGGGGAGCAGGAGAGAGGAGAGAACTGCGCAGACTCTGGCCATGGGAATTAAGGATGTTTCTGAGAGAGGAAGTCAAACACTGGAACAAAGGGGACGATTCACTAAAGTGTGATAACGTTTATCGCATGTTTTTTTGCATTAAAATTGAAGCGAAAAAACCATGTGATTCGCTAAAGTATTATGGCATGCGTTTAGTCGCATATCGCGTGTGTTAAATAACGTGCAACGAATGCATTAATTTTAGTGCATTGCGTTAATTAGCGCGCAGAAATAATACTAACGCATGATTCACAAACACTTAGATGCGCTAAATCTTGCATTAGTCTGTGCGAAAAATAACACCTACTTGGGGCAGGCGGTAATTATAGAAAAGTACAGTTCATGAGCTTTTGGCAACACAATATGGACTTTGCAGTGTGATTTATTCAAGTATGTGTTGGCCCTAGAGTGATGCATCCTCCAGTTTGCAGGGAAATGGTCATTTTCAGAACAGTAGTTTTCCGAAAGTAATGGCGTGTATGGCTAATATGGCGTGCGTTTTTCCGCACGCAGTGACAATTTGTGCGCGCTGCGTTAATTAGCACGCGTTGCTGCAGATACCGCACAAAAATAGTCTTTGCGACTTAAATAGCGCAAACAGCATCACGTCTAAATTAACGCAAGTATCCTTTTCGTCAATCAGACGTGAAAAATAAGACGCGATAAAATTTTTAACGCAGGCTATAAATAGCGCTCGTTTTATCGCACTTTAGTGAATCAACCCTATAATGTTTACAAAAAAAGAGACAAGAAATCTTGTGTTTCTTTTGATACAGGACTTTAAGTGCTTATGGCTGTATTTACATAGACCTTTCTTATAAAGCTTACTTTTTACCTTTCCTTCTCCTTTAAGTGTGAGTAGTTGGGTGATTCTTGTGCACCTCAATTTTTAAATAGTACAGTTTTTTAGAGGACAAAACATGCTGTTTTACATTGCCTAGACCAGTGATCCCCAACCAGTACCTTGTGAGCAACATGTTGCTCATTTACCCCTTGGATGTTGCTCCCAGTGGCAGGTGCTTATTTTTAATTCCTGCCTGGAAGACAAGTTTTGGTTAATTAAAAACCATGTATACCGCCAAAAAGAGCCTTCTATAGGCTGCCAGTCCACATAGAGGCTACCAAATAGCCAATCACAACCCTTATTTAGCACCCCCAGGAACTTTGTCCATGCTTGTGTTGCTCCCCAACACTTTTTCCATTTGAATGTGGCTCACATGTATAGAAGGTTGGGGATCCCTGCTGTATAGCTTACTCTTGAATATTTGAACCCTAGAGACAAATTATTTTAAGGGCAAAGTTGCTGCATTTGCTGCTGCCTCATATAATAGTTGAAATTTAATAACCATTAACTTGAGGCTACTATCCCCCTTATCCCCTGCCTATCTCCAGGAGTGTTTTTTATCTAGTGATTTAACCAGTGCCTGTTTTTTTTTTTCCATTTTTCAGTTCCCAGTACTCAAGTTGCTATCTCTGTCACTCACTCACACTGAATTCGTATTTTAAGGTGAAAAATAGTTTTTTAAACTAAAAACCTTTTTAAGCCAGCATTCTTATAAGTGATATTTACTAATTCATCCATATCTTACACTTGCACTCTTTGCTTCTTGTCACGTGTCCCTTCTTTGTTCAGCCCAATGCTTTGGTACTTTCACAGCACTTGTTTGAGGTACAACTGCCAGCTAAAAATCTCTGATCGATAAAAGATAACAAATCTGTGGGTACAGTGTATATGTGTGTGTATATTTATATACTCTAACATTCTTAGTTTTTTAAATATCAAAATTCAAATACACTCCATGAATGTCCATGCAGAAAATTTGCAAAAAAAGTCACGGAAATCCAGAATTACTTTTTTTTTTTTTTACATTTTTCTTTGTTGGTGAATATTATATGACTTGTAGCAGGCTGGCCACCTAATTTTTTACTAGATAATTTTTTTTGCAACCACAAAAAGCTCTTTAAATAATCTGCATAAGAATTACAATGATGCCAAAGCAGCCTTACATATTTGGACCATGTGCTATTGATATTTAACATTGGAGCATGCTTGTGCTTCTTTTGGTTTAAATAAATTACAGTTGTGCCACTGGTCATTTTGTGGTCTGTCATAGTCTTCACATTGCCGCTTTCCAGCGTTTAATGGTGGCCATCTGCTTGTACTTAAAATGATAGTTGTAGCATCTCAGAGATTGTTCCAAATAAATTCTATTGATGTTGAAGAAAAATTGTTCTGCCTAGAAAATGACCTTGTTTAGGAAATAAAAATGATCGCACATTGCCACCAAGGGAATCTGACACAAACATGTCTTGCTAGACATAGTTATTTGTACTGTTCATAAAAGACTCCTCTGAGAACATGCTTATATGAACATAAATGAAAAATATTGTGAGATGCAATTTGTAGGTCTCTGGCATAGATGAGAGTATGACCATTAGAGCAGGTTATTTATCCTATAGACCACCTGTATCTCTTATTTATAAGTTAACATTGTTGTATAATATTTCACTAATCAGAGTGGCTGCTACTAGCTTTACTCTCATTGTTCCTAGTACACAAACTGGTAACCAAGGCTGGGTAAATCAGCATGTGTTATTCTTGCTGATAACTAAGCTGATATGCATTGGAAATATCTTAGAAAACAAAATGACAGCTATTAACAAACAACAAAATATTAAAATATAACTGTATAACCAAAATATGATATGAATTATATTTGTACGAATTACAGATTATATATACAAAATATAGTAATGTACTACATTAAAAAGCAAAATAGTATATTAAAGAAGAAGGAAAGTCATTTTGGCATTTTACTGCCAATAGATTTGCCAATAGTGCCGCCTAGAACACTATATTTATTTTCCAGAAAGCTTTGAAAGATTGCAGCTGCCATTTTAGCTTGGTCTTCATAGCTTCCTGCTGTATAGCTCTAGCCCTTGTAGGTCAGATCACACATTCCTAAGGGGGGGGGTTCTTGATGGAGGGGGAAGCAGAAGAGAGGAGAGAAATGCGCACACTCTGGCCCCTGGAATGAATGTTAGATACCCTAAGAACATATTTACAAAAAAGGAGACAAGAAATCCTGTGTTTCTTTGGATAGAGGACTTGTTGCAGCGTTTATGTGAGTGCTTATGGCTGTATTTACATAGACCTTTCTGATAAAGCTTACTTAGTTTTTACCATTCCTTCTCATTTAAGATAAATATCTGACCAAAGGTTTTTTCATCTTGCTGTTAAACACTGTAAATTAACACAAATCTTTTTATTCATATCATGTTCCATTGTTTCCCAAAGTTTATTTCACTTAAAAATATTTTTCTTTAATTCTTTTTCTTTTAAAAAAAAGTAGTTTGTATTGTGTGTGTTTATTGTGCACTAGACTGTAACCTCGTATTAGTTGCAAGTGAGCAAATGAATGTCTTGCCGCACATTCTGCAGGTGTGAGATAGGAGTATGGTTTGTCACATCTATTCTATGCTGGAATTTCAGATATCTGGTTGGTTTAATCACAATAATATGTAATTTTGTCCAAGTTGATTTTTTTTTCTTATATGTTGGTCACCAATGGAAAATTGATTTTAGGTACAGATATACAGACAGAAAATTGTTGTAGGGTGAAAAAATAAATGTTTCTTCTATTTTTAAAATAATTGTATTGTTCTCAAATGTATTATTATTTTTAGCTATTTTCTCTAATTTAATTGTTCTAAATCAGGAACCCTCACATTTGGTAAGACCATGCCATGTGATAATATACAGAACCAAGACTTTTTTTTGACAAAACAAGGGCAAACTACTTGCTGTTAAATGTGTATATGGAAAGCAGAAATACTGTAACCTAGTATAAGTATTTTTACATAAATAGTTTTGCAAAAATCCTTTCATTGACTTGCTTTAATGGACCACAGTATGTTTATAAATAAGCATTGAGATTTTATATGAGTTATGTGGATTACTATTTGTATGAGGTCCTGTTAATGATAATCATGTAAATGCATTCAGTATTACATATTCCATAGGTGCAGTTAAAATGTAATTCTTCAACTTCATAATACTGAATGTAGTTTCATTCCTTTTAGCATTTTCCTTATATTAGTGATTATAATGGGCTGCAGCAGTTTTAACCTGTGCTCCCCCTATCAACAGGCTAACATAACCCAGACTTTGTTATTGTGTTACATACATCTGAACTAATTTCATCACCCTTGTTGTATATTTTAGAGGTTTCAAATTTTCGAGGGATTACCTGGGACCTTTCCTTTTCCACAAACCTTATACCTCAATCAGTCTATATTAATGCATAAGAGCTGGGTAGTTATGAACTTTGCAGCACCACATATACTTGGGCTACTAAAAAGGCATGGGGGCCAAAATGGATTAAATCTCCCTATGTTCCAAAATAATATGTTTGTCTGCCTAAGAGGATGGAAGTATATTTATACACTTGGAGGTATTGAAATACGGACATACCTGATCTATTAACCCACTTTTGAATTTGTGCATGTGACAAAATCCATTTAGTTTGTGGGTCTATAATATTGGTTATGTGAATAGTAAAAATCAATAGCAGTTGAAGTAGCACGGTGCAGCCCGAGGTAAATTCTGAGTTTCTAACTAAAGATAATAAAAGTCCTGTATCTGACCTAATACCATATTGCTTGTTTACTTTAAATTTATTGAATATGGAATCCTTCAAATTAAAGCCTATCTGGATGTCCAATATAATTTTAAATATTAAAGGTTTAATGCTAAGGGACTCATCAGTGTCCATTTATTAACTGAATAGGCTATACTCTGGGCTTTTTTCAAGGGAAAATATACCCCCTTTTTGACATGAGCTCATTCAGTTGGGCAGGTGTAGAAAATGATACATAAACACTGAATATTTTTTTAAAGACATACTTATTTCCAAAGCATGTCAAAGCATCCTGTGACAGTGTAATGCAAACCTATCATTATTTTTTTCTGTTGTGAAGTGATTGATTCTGTGGCTTGAAGTTCCTTTGCTTTGCAAAGTGGGTGGTGCACTGGAATGTAGAGGGACTTCAAGTCCCAGGATTCATCACTTCACTTTAATACAAGGTTAGACTGGGGTTAGATAACTCAGTAAGGCTAAAGGTGGGTGGGGAGCTGAGCTCTTCAGCAAAGGCAAGCTTTTATGCATCCTTTTAATCTGTCTCTTAAAAAGGGCATAAGGAATAGTCCTTTTAGCCAAGCCATTTGTTGCCTTTAGTTATGCCTTAATGTACCTGCTCTTTTTCTGTTCAAATTTTTTTTTGTCCTTAGAACATTTACATTTCACTCTAACAATCTCATTTAAAATGCCTGCAGCTATGTGTCTAGTTGCTGTCATTAAATCTATATTACAGAAGATTTTTTTACCGAAGGTATATAGTACAGTTTTAATGCTTTATTCTATCATTTTTTAACTGTTTGTCAGTAAAACAATGCAAAAAAGGCATGTGCTGGCAGACTACCAACACACAGAGTTACCGGTATTGGAATTAATGGTCTATTGGTCTAAGAATTGTAGCCTAGACACTTCATCAAAATTAATATAAGCTCATTTCACATTGACTGCCTTTTGGAGAGGGTGAAATAATATTTTCGGTATTCCTGACTCAAGTTAAAAGACCATAATAAGATTAAAAGTTTTTCATTTTGATAACTGCTGCACATTTCTTTTCTGTTATTTATTTTAGTACTGACCTTGTTCCTAATAGATACATATTGGCAAATGTTTTGTGTGGTGTTAACTTGGCATAAGCTTTACCACATCTTGAGTAGCAGAAGAAAATTCATAGCTTTTAGAAGCTTGTCACACGTGTAGAACATTTTACCTATAATTATTCATCTGTATGGTACCTTCCATACATCATTTTAGAACTTTGGATTTCCTTTATCTACATTGTTGGAGAATATTGCCAATTTACCACACAGTACAATCGAGCAAACCCTACTATAGATTCTAAATTATATCTTTGTATACTCATAGTTTTAAATACAAATTGTGTGTCCTTTATTTTGATTAGTTGAGTTAAATGTTTATTCAATTTAAAATGTTTTGGAAGAGTAAAAAGACTACATTTTTAAAATGTTATTATTTCATGCATTTACCACAGTTAAGCTTCAAGGCAGAAATGCTTAACACTGAGCCACAGTTCAGAGTGTTAAATATATTAATTAGCAAGTAAATGGAGACAATTACATACACATAGGCGGAGGGTGACTTTTTTGTTTGGGGAGGCTAAAGATGGCCCATACACAGACTGACCTACAGCTAATGTGACACTTAGTGGATTTGCTGCTGGTGTAAAAAATTAACCTCCCAACTACCTCTTGCCGTTCCCACTGACTTCCAGGGATACTTTACAAAAGTGCGGGTGGGGGTGCTTTTTTTTACCCTAAAATGTTTAGTATGTAAAATTATTCATACGTGCACTTCTGTTAGGGGATCTGCAAACATTTGTGTTTGTGATCAGTTAGCTTAAAGGGGTAGTTCGCATTCGAATTCACTTTTATTTTTAATGGTTTTTCAGTTATTTAGCTTTTTGTTCAGCAGCTCTCCATTTGGTATTTCAGCAGCTATCTGGTTGCTAGGGTCTTATTTACCCTAGCAACCAGGTAGTGGTTTAAACAAGAGATGGGAATATGAATAGTTAAGGGGCCTACTTGGAAAAATAAGTAATACAAAATTATAATAATAATAAAATTGTAGCCTCACAGAGCAATATTTTTGGCCCCCATTTGAAATCTGGAAAAAGGCAGAACAGAGGCAAATTATTCAAAAAAATTAATTAGGAAGACCAATTGTAAAGTTGCTAGGAACAGGCCATTTCATAACATACTAAAGGTTAACTTAAAAGTGAACCACCCCTTTAGATGTGTTTATGTTAGTTTTATAGCAAGAAAGGCAGTGGGTACTGACTCCCCATTATATACAGTGAGACGCAGTCCGTATTTACAAAACCAGCACATTATATACAGTGAGACACAGTGGGTACTGATGGCAGATATTCAGGCCCTGGCACTATAACACTGGCACTGATACACAACATTGGCCCCACTGTAACTTACTATAAATGAACAAAACAATGACAAAAAAAAAAAAATAGTAAGTGCAAAAAACAACAACAAATATACAAACACACAATGAGCTTTTTCAGAGGGAAAGAGTTAACTTACCCTCCATGTGTTAGGGTAGGGGATAGATTATAAATTATTATAGATGTCAGGTCAGGCAAAAAACAATTAAATGTCAGCTAGTGATTCTTTAGAACTGTATAGTACCTGTGTATAGTACCTGTGTATAGTACCTGTGTATAGTACCTGTGTATAGTACCTGTATATAGTACCTGTGTATAGTACCTGTGGGATGAAAACTGCAGCAAAAGTTGAGAGTTGGTTCTTAGGTAAAGTTACAGCTGCAGATTCTTCTGCAGATTCTTTTTGCAAAATCTCCAGATCCCTGTGTGCATCTGTGCTCTGATTGGTCAATTTTACTGTCTGTCAAGAAAGCTGTGCTCTGATTGGAGAATCCACAAGAAGAAAGATCCAATCGGAGCACAGCAAAACGGGCTTGCAAGAACAGCTTTCCAGGACAGTGCAGAAACGGAGTAAGGTTTTTTTTTGTTTTGTTTTTTTTTTTTTAATGTGCCAAGCAGGTTTGGGGAGGCTTAGCCTCCCCTAGCCTTATGGAAAATCCGCCTATGTACATACAAAATATAACCATATTTACAATCCCACTAGTAGGCTTAGTAAAGGATACTTTTTTAACTTAGTTAAATGTATTTTCTTCCATTGCATGCCAATAATTGTATATAAAAAGGGCAAGGTATATTGAGGATTTTCCCCAATACAAAGTCATAAGCTCATAGGCTTTGCCTTATACTTTATTTTCTGTAAATCACATACTGTATTTACCCATATGTACTTTGAAATACCTCTTTCTTTTACACCTCAGAGCACCCAAAGATTCTGTGTACTGTATGCTAACAGTTTAAGGTGTTCTTTATAGTTGTACTACTATATGATATCAAGCTTTTGTGTGATTTAATGTGGGCTGATAAAACTATAACGTTAACACACCATGTAACCACTACTGCATTCATTTATAATAGGGGTTACATTTTATTTAACATGTCTTACGTTATACTGCTGACATTTTCCTTAGCACTTTACAAAGATTATTTTATTCATATCAATTCTTCCCCAGGGATGCTTAAAGTCTAAAGAGAACTTGTGTTTACGCCTTAATCCTGTACTCTTCAGGACTGAAAAATAGTTTGCTTTGTAATTTTATCTTTAATATAGTTTCATCGGACTGTAGCACTTGTAATGACTGTGTTCATTTCATGTACCTTAATTCGTTCCTGTGCACATACCCACTTCATGTGTTTCACCCACAGCAATTTTCATTGTGCTTGACTACAAAGTTTGCAGGGATTGCAAAATTTCCCAACAAATCGCTCTGTGTGCCATAACCCTTAAACTGTTCAAGTTAAAACTAATTTGTTATTTTTGGTGAGAAGCCCTTTATAAGTCGTATGAGTTAATTCAAAATAAATTCTTCCTAAGTAATATTTATATGCAAAGAAATAATGAAAAAAAAATAGTTTGGACTCTTGAAGAACTTCATTAAAGAGTTAGAAAGCTATGTATGTATGTATGTATATCTTTATTTATAAAGCGCTACTTATGTACGCAGCGCTGTACAGTAGAATACATTAATAGAAACAGGGGGTTAAAGATAATGGATAAATACAAAGTACAACAATTAATACAAATAAATACAAGGTACAGTTGCAATAAGAGTCAGAAACACAAGATGAAGGAGGTCCCTGCCCCATAGAGCTTACAATCTTTATGGGAGGGGTAACTAACAGACACAAATGGGCAAATGTAAGTGCTGTAGGTCACAGTGGGTGACATTACAATATAAGTGCCAGTTTCCAGATCTGGTGCTGGGTGATTGCTCCAAATGGTAGTCTTTAAGTTTAGTTTTAAAAAGACTGGGGGAGGACTCTCTCTGGAGGAAATCAGGGAGGGCATTCCAAATGTAAGGGGCAGCAAGGCAGAAAGGTTTAAGGTGGGAAACAGCAGTGGTAGTGGGAGGTGCAACCTAGTGGTTGCTCTGCGAGGAACGAAGGAGTCGGCCAGGAATGTACGGAGACACAAGGGAAGAGATGTAGTGAGGAGCAGAGGAATGGAGGGCTTTGAAGGTTAAGAGAAGGAGTTTGTAAAATATTCTTTGTTTAATAGGAAGCCACGATAAGGACTTTAGCAGGGGAAGGGCCTGAACTCTCCTGGATGAGAGGAGGAGAATTCTGGCAGCAGTGTTTAATATTGACTGTAGGGGGGAAAGATGGGAGTTAGGGAGGCCGGTTAGTAGCAGGTTACAGTAGTCAAGTCGGGATAGGATGAGCTCATGCATGAGCAGCCTAGCTGTTGCAGTAGAAAAAAAGGGACGGATTTTGGCAATATTGCGTAAGAAAAAGTGACATGTTTTGACAGTGGTGTTAATATGGTCAGAGAAGGAGAAACTGGAGTCAAAGATCACCCCCAAACAACGCATGGAATTGACAGGGTTGATGAAGGTGCCTTCAATAGAGATAGAAAAGGGGGGAGTAGGACCAGGCTTAGGCGGAAAGATCATTAGTTCAGTTTTTGTTAGGTTCAGTTTGTGTATGTCTCTTTATTTAAATATAAGGATATATGCATTGATTTCTTATATATTTGGTTCAGTACGTAACAGTTGGATCTTTAAGGAAGCATGTCTTGGCTAAAACAATTTACAAAGGTCTTTGTGGATCGACATCAACAACAAGGCATAAATAGGTTGTGAAGCAAATTAGACTTCTGTTTTTTTATTTTTATGGATCTTTTCTGTCATTATTTAAAGCAGTTCATTACTGTGCCCCCACCCTCAATCTCTGAACATATCTCTAGATACCATCCAACCCGCTTGTAACGCTCCTCAACTCCTCTCTCATTCCTTCCTCACACACTTGCATTCAAGACATTGTCTTCTCTGGAATTCGCTCCCACAATCTGTCAGACTTTCTCCCAATCTTTCTACCTTCAAAATATCTCTAAAAACACATTTATTTAGAGAAGCTCACCCTCCTTTAGTTTAGCACAACCTTAGTAGGCTGCTAAAAGCAATACCCTGTGCTATATCTCTCACACTGCTTAATTCTGATCTTGCCCATTCCCACATCTTGTGTTTCAACCCTTTCTTCTTATAGTCTGTAAGCTCTTTTGGGCAGGACCCTCTTCACCTCTTGTGCCAGTTAGTTGCTTTATATGTAACTCTGTATGTTCAATGTATGAAACCCATTTATCGTACAGAGCTGCAGAATATGTTGGCGCTTTGTAAATACACATTAATAATAATAATATTTAAATTAATCAAAATAATTTGTTCTGTTTGGTGACTTTATTATTAAAAAAGTCTGAATGTACAGTCCTTAACCTTTCAATTCTAAGGGGCTGCAAAATCCAGTGGTAATTTGAGGCACAAAAACTGCAGAAAATCTATACATTCTTTCAGACCAGGGTCCATAAAGCTGAAGACATTAATACTTATTATAGTAATTAATAATTAGCAACTTAACCATGTATGAAGCTGGGTTAAAACATACACAAGATACTTACCATACAGTAAACAGGAACAGAAGAGCCATTAATCCCTGGAATTGCTGTGGAATCACAACTATGAATCTGCTCCCTCAAGGTTGCCCTTGCCCTGCAAGGTTTCTGCCATAAGAAACAGACATTCAACTGCCTTAACATGGCGAACTGTGTTGACCATTTGACCATTTTGATAAATAAGAAAAATTATTGAAATTTTAATGATTCTGGTGAAAAATAGCAGATCCAGAGAAAAGTTAAAAAAGAAAGTAATGTTCTATGCACTCAGATACACAATGCAAATTTATCTTTAGCTCAGAGACAAATACATTTCTAGATAGCTATAAGATTAAAAGGCATTATTTTTTTCATTACCCAATTCTGCCAGTATAGTTAAAAACCATAAACCATAAAAGCAAAGACAAAAGCCAGTACAGGAGGGGCCCCTCAGTTCTAGCAGCAGAGAATACACTTCACTATTTTTTCAGTAAAATGATTGCTACGCATTGACAAATCACCTAACATGTGATGACCAGTATATAATTGGCCGTGTATGTAAATGACCAGATTGCACTGTGATATGACAATATTTCTACTTTTTTGATCAGTCAGTGGATCTGTGAGGCGTGCATACCTTTTTAGTTTGGGCAGTAATAAGATTGAGTTATCAGACAGCTTAAGCTAGCCATACACGCACTGATATCGTGCGAAACCTCATTTCCACGTTGCATGTCATGTTTTACTGCATATGTAAGCACAGATCACTACAAAATACACTCTAAGGGGCACATTTACTAATCCACGAATGTCCGAATGCGTTTTTTTCGTAATGAACAGTATTTTTGCAATTTTTTCGTCGCTGTCGCGATTTTTTCGTATTTTACGCGACTTTTTCGTCACCGTTACAACTTTATCATATATTTTTCGTGACTTTTTCGGCGCAAAACATTCGGATTGGTTTTTCCGCCGTTTACTATAGCGCAATACGAAACAATCGTGACGGCGACGAAAAAATAGCAAAATTTACGTTTCCAATCCGTTTTTTTCCCATTCGGGACTCGGATTCGGGGATTAGTAAATGTGCCCCTAAGTATATGTATGTTACATTTTTTCAAGGCAGTAAGCTGAAATCATCTCCCTAAATCACCCCTGAATGTTGAGATCACAGCTGTCAGCACTTTTTGTGTACCCAATGTGAGTTACTATAGTTTGTTGTTAATGTAAATGTGAAAGAATATGCAGTGGAAATGCTAACTTGGAGTTTGGTTGCACATCTAGCAAAAGGACGCTCAGAAATGTTATTCATGACAGAGTAGGCAAAGGAAAGATAATTTGTCTTCTCGAGAGTGCAGAATTGATTCAAGAACTTGGTAATACAACCAAGTAGGGAAGAGGTATTGAAAAGAGACATAATTAACATTTAAAAGCACCTAGGAGACTTAGACCTAGGTTGACATGAGTATTTATTTTACAAAGAAAGTCATATAGGAGGATATAGCTGGCAAATAATTAACTGCTAGGTAGTCATAAATCAAGTCAATTATTTTTTCACAGTAAAATGCATTAAGCTGTAAAGTAGTCTTTAGATGACATTATGAACCTCAGAACTGTATCAGTAACAGTATGTTTCCTTAGAAAATGTGAAATGTAATTTTACTTCTGTTCCATCATTAGTTACTATATACCCCCTGCCAAGGCAAACATAGGTGATTTTTGGCCTGTATTCCTTAATAGTATACATGTTTTATTTTGGTGTAGGCGCTTTCAGGCATGTAGCCTCTAGAGTTCAATAGTTCTAATTTTGATATATAAGAATGTATGCGCATAAGCAATTTTGATGGATTTTAAAAGTCAGTGATTTAGAGTAGCAGTACAAGAAACGATTAGTGCATTACTGTTATGGAGCAGTTAGTTATTAGTGATGCACTTTTACACTTGTAATTCTGTCTCTGGTCATTAGATGTAACACATTTTGTGCATTCAGTTTTATGGAACTTGATGGATCAAGTTCCTGCACCCCTGTACTAATGTATTAAAGGACAAGTAAACCCAAAATATTTTTTTTCTAATAAAAGAATATTTTTATTATAAGTGCAAAATACATTTATTACAAATTTGCAATGGTATTTGACAATGTAACACAAGGCAGTAGACTGACAGACCTTCCTTGCTGTTGGAGAATGACCTTTGCAACATTGTTTAAAAAGTCAGCAAATGCTGCTTTCAATGGCAATTACATTTACAAATAACTTTTAAAGCACTACATTTTTTTTTACATGTTCTTTAATGAGGTTTCCCAACCTAATCCGCCTTAATTTGCTCTTGTGGCTGTCTTATTAGATCACTAAACGGCCATAACCAAATTTAACCAAAATTTTTGGTTCCTATTTTTCTGAACAATATGAGTAATATGATTTATACATTTTGCAGACATTGTTCCAAAAAACTGAGGTACGAAGCTGTTTATTTGTTATTACATCCTCTTTAAAGGAACATTACTACAAAAGTATAAGAAAATTAGGCTCATTAACAGATTTGATTTCATATGATATGAGAATTACTATGAAAAAAATATTTTACCAAAGCCTTGAATTTTTCTAAAAAAAATATTTTAATTTCCACTTGAATGTTAACATTGCTGGACACATGCAGATGCAGTTTTATATGTACTGAGTCTTACCTATTGGGCCATTTTAGTTGACCATGACCTAGGTTAGAAAAATGCTCCACCACTAAAAGGTGCCAAATGTTAGGCCTAACATTTAGCCCCCCCCCAAGTGATTATATCTTTACGTTTGTTTGATAATTTTTAAAGTATTGCTTTAATATGCAGCATCAGTTATTCAGAAATGTGTGCTAGAATTAGAAATAGGATTTACATATATTGCTTTGCTCATCTGAAATGTAAAAGAGAGATGAAATTAAAATTAATTTGCCATGTATGACAAATGTACCATTAAGCATTCAATTTGTTTATTATCATTCAAGCATCCAAAAATTTTTTTTTTTTTTTTTGATTTGGCAAAATACTGGGCCTTCATTTATGTGATGATATCTGAGCACAATTGAGAAACTGGTTTAGCCTGTTAAGTTACAAACCAGATTCCAAAAAAGTTGGGACACTAAACAAATTGTGAATAAAAACTGAACGCAATGATGTGGAGGTGCCAACTTCTAATATTTTATTCAGAATAGAACATAAATCACGGAACAAAAGTTTAAACTGAGAAAATGTACCATTTTAAGGGAAAAATATGTTGATTCAGAATTTCATGGTGTCAACAAATCCCAAAAAAGTTGGGACAAGTAGCAATAAGAGGCTGTAAAAAGTAAATTTGAGCATAACGAAGAGCTGGAAGACCAAATAACACTAATTAAGTCAATTGGCAATATGATTGGGTATAAAAAGAGCTTCTCAGAGTGGCAGTGTCTCTCAGAAGCCAAGATGGGTAGAGGATCACCAATTCCCACAATGTTGCGCAGAAAGATAGTGGAGCAATATCAGAAAGGAGTTACCCAGCGAAAAATTGCAAAGATTTTGCATCTATCATCATCAACTGTGCATAACATCATCCGAAGATTCAGAGAATCTGGAACAATCTCTGTGCGTAAGGGTCAAGGCCGTAAAACCATACTGGATGCCCGTGATCTCCGGGCCCTTAAACGACACTGCACCACAAACAGGAATGCTACTGTAAAGGAAATCACAGAATGGGCTCAGGAATACTTCCAGAAACCATTGTCCGTGAACACAATCCACCGTGCCATCCGCTGTTGCCAGCTGAAACTCTACAGTGCAAAGAAGAAGTCATTTCTAACCAAGATCCACAAGCTCAGGCGTTTTCACTGGGCCAGGGATCATTTAAAATGGAGTGTGGCAAAATGGAAGACTGTTCTGTGGTCAGACGAGTCACGATTCGAAGTTCTTTTTGGAAATCTGGGACGCCATGTCATCCGGACCAAAGAGGACAAGGACAACCCAAGTTGTTATCAACGCTCAGTTCAGAAGCCTGCATCTCTGATGGTATGGGGTTGCATGAGTGCGTGTGGCATGGGCAGCTTGCATGTCTGGAAAGGCAGCATCTATGCAGAAAAATATATTCAGGTTCTAGAACAACATATGCTCCCATCCAGACGTCATCTTTTTCAGGGAAGACCCTGCATTTTTCAACAAGATAATGCCAGACCACATTCTGCATCAATCCCATCATCATGGCTGCGTAGGAGAACGATCCGGGTACTGAAATGGTCAGTCTGCAGTCCAGATCTTTCACCTATAGAGAACATTTGGCACATCATAAAGAGGAAGGTGCGACAAAGAAAGCCCAAGACGATTGAACAGTTAGAGGCCTGTATTAGACAAGAATGGGAGAGCATTCCTATTCCAAAACTTGAGAAACTGGTCTCCTTGGTCCCCAGACGTCTGTTGAGTGTTGTAAGAAGAAGGGGAGATGCCACACAGTGGTGAAAATGGCCTTGTCCCAACTTTTTTGGGATTTGTTGACACCATGAAATTCTGAATCAACATATTTTTCCCTTAAAATGGTATATTTTCTCAGTTTAAACTTTTGTTCCGTTATTTATGTTCTATTCTGAATAAAATATTAGAAGTTGGCACCTCCACATCATTGCATTCAGTTTTATTCACAATTTGTTTAGTGTCCCTTTTTTGGAATCCGGTTTGTACATTGTTACATGAGTCCATCAAGTTCAACCCTTACAAGTAAACCCAGCACACACTGATCTATCTGTACACTCACATACATAAACCCTATATACCAACATCAATTCTAATTGTAAAAGTTCAGTAATAAAAAGTCACAGGACATATAAGGGGGGTTAGATTTGGTGAATACTGAATTAAGTACTAGGATTGGCTTTTGGGCCTTTTTTTTTATATAAGCAGAACTTTTAGAGGTATTTTAAAATGTTATTTGCCATAGCATCACTGAATGTTTAATTCGGACTTTCAGATCAAGTACACAGTCACTTACAGCAGTATGAGGTTGAATATCTACAATTTGCTTTCCGTTGGATGAACAATCTTCTGATGAGAGAACTACCCCTCCGGTGCACCATCAGGCTATGGGACACATATCAGGTAAGGTCATCTTGCAAACCACTTTACTTACATTTCACAGGTGTGTGTTAATATCTTCTATTTATTTTTCTGCAACTTTTATCATGTTATTGTAATGGTTTAGCTAATGGCCTTATGGTTGTAGCGTAGTATCTCAGAGGAGAGCTGTTCAGTGTTTTAATTATCTATTTCTTTCCTAGTTTTATTTAGTAAAGCTTAGAATGGTTATTAGGTTAATCACTGGAGGTTAATACATTTGCTGCTCTGTACACCAGTAAAAATGCAGAAATTGATATGCATATAATGTACCAATGTCTGCCTGGTAATTTGCCATTCATTTTATTTAAATCCAGGTAGTTTTTATTATAATCAAAGCAGGAATATACATGAGAAAAAGAAAATCTATTAAAAAATAAATCTTATAACAGTAATAAGTACATTGCTTTTAACACTAGAGGTAGCATCAGAGACCAGATTAAAATGGGTAAATATCTGTTGGACCCAAAATTTTATGAAATTGTGTATTATCTGTTTCCAAGGTGGGCATGGAGGTTCTAGCAGTTTTGTGTAATCAACCTTTTAACCAAAGGAACGCTTCCTGGTGAAAAAGGTTTTGATATTGGTTTAGTTTCAAATCTTGTGATACTGCTAGAATGCATATTTTGCGGGTTCTTTTGAAGGTCCTAGGTATCCTAATCTGAAGAATGAAGACATCTCAGATTTTTGTCCAGTAGGTTAAACAAAAAGGTATTTTTTTCTAACGTGCCTCTGGTATAAGTGTCTGGAATTTCAATAATTATATAATGTAATGTAGCCAGGGTATAGTACACGCTATGAAACCTGTAATGTATGAAACCTGTAATTTGACAATACTAATTGGGCTGCTCCTTGGGCTTTTTCTGTTTCTCATCCTGCACAGAGCCCACATCAAATTCCGATTTATGTCTAGTCACCTCTAGACATAATGTGCACAGCCACATGTAACTTAGCATACAGTATTGTAATAAGTCCCTTTGTATGGGCTCTATTAAGATATGTAAGAGGTGGGTGGCGGAGATTTTATTTTGCCATTCAGTTTCAGTGCTATGATGATGCCATTTCTTAAAGGCACACAGTTAATCCGGCATGCTGTAGGGCTGCCTCACTATCTGGATGTGGTGTGTGGAGTAAAAAAAGTGAGTTCTCGGGACTACTTATTTCCAGTCCCTGCTTTGGGCCTGAAGCAGGGACATAAGTAGTCCTTAAAGCTCCTATTTTTTAATTGTCTCTTTAAAAGGTAACACCTACTCTATAATTTCTGGTTTTGTTCTATGGCTAACACTCTGCTACTATTGGGAAGTGTCTAGTGAGACACACTTAAGAAATTAATATCAAGCTAATTGGTTATCGCTAACTATAAATATTGATATTTATTTTTTTCTTGTGTTTTCAGTATGGTTAAAGATGTTGCGGAAATTCAGTTATGTGTTGTTAAGCAATATTTTTCTCAATATTACCTCAAAGAAGTTCATGTATTTTTACTGCTCATTTAAGTGAATGTTTAGCTTTTCACTGATAAAAAGAAAAATTAAAATTGGCTTTGATAAGGAATCCTAATGGCTTAGAAAATAATAAACATAGAACTGACCAGTTGGACTTATTCTATCAAAATGGGTTTACATAAATAGAACGTTTAGCACAACATAATGGGGCTGTTTTATCAAAGTACGACTGGTACGAAATACAAAAAAATTGTATTTTTTTTGTACTGTGCGTATTTTCTGCGACTTTTTCGTACTGTGCGACAAAATTTGTGTGACAAAATTGTATTGTTGCGATGAGTGCGAAAGTTTTGAATTCATTCAAGCTTTGGTATCATCAATTTCCTTGGGCCAGGTTGGAGCTGCAGAGTGCCATTGAGTCCTATGGGAGGCTTCCAAAATCATGCACAGAAGGATCAAAGTCAGAAAGGTTTTCCTGCCGTTTACGATTGTTCAGATACGAAAATTTTGTGACTTTCGGATCGCCAATACGATATTATCGGGACTAATATGATTTTTTCATAAGCATTTTCGTGATATTTGCGATCATCAGAAATTATCGTATCTAATCCGAATTTTACCCATTTCGGGATTCGAACTTTTACTTTGATGAATGTGCCCCAATGTTTAGTTACCTAGAATTTTTACTAAAATTGATTATTCATAAAAATGCAATGTTCAGTTAAATGGCAGTTGAATTAAACGTTTAGTAAATGTCTGTGAAATAGTGAAATGGAATGTTGACATAGAATGTGTACCTATATGGAATAAATAGTGTTAATGTACAGCTAATTATAGTATTAGTGAAATTCAATGTTAACATAAATGGACTGTTTACTGAAATGGACTGTGCATCTAACTAGGGCGTTTGGTGAAGTGAAATTCAATTAGTATAATGTTCAGCTAAATGGAAACCTTACTGAAGTGAATTATTCAGGTAAAGCTAATGTTTGACAAATTTTAAATGTCTTTTTTAGCAAAATGGAATACTTGGTGAAATTAAGGGGCACATTTATCATCTTCATAATTTTTAGGTAGGCTAGGGTTTTTTGCTGTAAAAAATCATGATTAAAATTGTGAAAAGTGAAAAAAAGCAAAGAATGTGAACATAAAACTTTGCATCTAAAAGCTTTTAAAGTCATAATGAAGTCAAAGGGAGCTGTCCTAGTTAAAAGGATAACTATTCAGTCAATTCAAGTTTTTTTTTTTTAGCTTTGTGACCCATTAAAAACGACACGAAAATTGAGTGTTTTTTTTAGTTTTATTCAGTCACATTTTTTTTATTCAGATATTTAATACATAAGGAAACTTTTTTTTAAAAATTAGAGGTTAAAAAATGCTAAAATAACACAAATACGAATGTTCATAAATACGCCTCTGTGAGTTCAGGTAAAGGGAATCTTGAATTAATTATCATTTACAGATAAATGGGATGTTCAGTTAACAGAATTTTTTCTAAGATAGATTGTTCATGTAAGCATATGGAATGTGTAGTTGAACAGAATGACACATGAGGAAATGTATCCGTGGCAAATCTGTGCTGCTGTTTTGGCAACAAATCTCCTTGCCTTTCTTTTTACCAACCTTTGGATCACTGCATATAAAACATATTACATGTGGTGATTTTCCTGCAATTTAAGCTGGATCGCCATACATAATGTGATTTACATGCAGTGATTTGAATGTTAATGAAGGGAAAGACATTTTCGGGAGATATGGCGCCTGTGGTAGTGCAGATTTCTGGTGGGCGACATGTCTCCTCGTGTGCCATTGCCCTAATTAGGAAATGGTGATATGGAATGTTTAGTAAAATGAAATGCTGAGAAAAACAAAATATTTAGTAAAATGTAATGCTTATTTAAGCCTTTTATTGCATTTTATGAACATATGAATTATTATGATTTATTATGATAATATACAGTAAACTGAGCATTCAGCTAATTAGAATTGTAAGTGATGTATAATTTTTAGATAATGCAATAAAATGAATTGTTTAAACAAATTTAATGCTCAGCTAAACTCAGTGTTTTGTTTAACTGAAAAAATTCATTGGTAACAAAGAATAGTATGCTAAACATGTTTATAGAGATGCAATATTCAACTTAAATTAACAAAATACTTAGGGAGGATTTATTAACAGTTTGATTTTCTTGGTTTTATAGTTTTTTAAAACCATGATTAAACTTATTTCAATGATTGTCATTTATAAAAAGAGCCAAACTGAAAAAGCACAAAAAAAAGTTGGGAAAACAAAACGCAAACAATGACTTTTTAGTACAAAAACCTAGCGTAAAAACATATAGCGCAAAAAAAAAAACTGAAAACCTCAAACCACAAAGCAAAGAAAGGTCTTCCACTTCTAAAAGGGACATATGACATTGACTTCTTCATGATCTTGACAGGTTGTGAATGGCTTATTTTTGCATTTAGATTTGTTGCAGTTTTGTGGCATAATAAATTGCAATAAAATCCGTGTTCGGGCCTCAAAAAGCCTGAACTGAAAAAAAATCAATAGATAAATATATTTGTGTTAAATGGATTGGTGTTTGAGTAAAATATAATGGTCAGCCTTAAAGTATGTTCAGGTTTATAGAAAATTATTTTCAGCAGTGTTGAATGTGTAGTGGAACTAAGGGGCGTGTTTATCAAAATTCGAGCTTGAATTTTCATTCACATTTTGTGTGAAAACACAAATGCAAATATGCTCAAGAACATTCTTAAGAACCACAAATAATTGGTATATATTAAAGGAAAAATCTGCAGAAAAGTTGCCAGTAAAAACTCTGCATGTAAAAGCTGGCGCAGTTCAATAGAAGTTAATGGAAATTGTCTCTAACAAGTTTATTTCCCCAATTTAATAAAACATTAAAAATGAATGGAACAATGTTATTCTTGTCAGCATGCAAGTTTTTTTCTAATACAAAACACTCACAGGAATATTCTGTCACTTTTTTTTATAAATATGAAAACATTCAAGAAGAAAAGGCGCAGGAGTTTTTTTTCATGTCTGTGTTTTTTTTTAGGATCTTGAATTTTGATAAATATGCCCCTTAATGTTCAGCTGAAGAGAATGAAATTCGGTGTATATGTAAATGGAGTGTTCAAGCAAATGAAGTGTTTTGCTAAATGAAAAGCTCAGTGAAGTAAAATATTTAAGTAAGAGGAATTTTTAGTATTATCAAATGTTCATCTAAATGGAGTATTTAATTTAATAACTACTGAAAGTGAATGTTAAGCAATACAGAAATGTTTAGTAAAGCATAATGTTTCGTTTGAAAGAATGTTTACTGTAATAGACATCTGGTAAGTGAAATATTTACTTAAACTGTGTGTTAGGGCAATTGACGTGAAATCAAAATTTCTGCTAAAAATTGTTCAAGTAAGCGGAATGTTCATTTAGGTGGAATTTGAAGTGAAATTGAGTTTTCAGCCAAATAATGTTTGCAAATGGAATACTACCTTGGAGTTAGTATTCATACTTTTCATACTCTTTATATCATTATTACTGTTAACAATGGGAATTTGTTAAAGACATTTGCAGTTTATCTTCATTTCCTGGATCATTTCCTTAATTTCCTGGATATATATATATATATATATATATATATATATATATATATAGATATTGTATCACTAGGTCCGCACTCCCATTACTCACTTTACTCCATATCCAATTCAAGGGTGCTGCACATGGTTGTAGCTCATATTCATTCCAATTGACAATGCGCACTCCTCATCCTTTATAATTCATTTATTGTTGCATTAAAAACATCAACGTTTCGGTCCAGGTCTTGGACCTTTATCAAGATGTTGAACATCTTGACAAAAGGTCCAAGACCTGGACCGAAACGTTGATGTTTTTAATGCAACAATAAATGAATTATAAAGGATGAGGAGTGCGCATTGTCAATTGGAATATATATATATATATATATATATATATATATATATAAGTGTTATCTAGTAGCTAGTGCTTAATTACACTTGTTCCATAATCCAGTATTTTAATATTATTCAACGTTTCAATATTCAGTATAGTCAATATAGAAATACCAGAAGCATAGAACAAAGCCCTGTGAAAGAAAGGGCTTAGTATCTAAGGGAAATCATTATATACGTTAGTATTGAAAGATAACTTAGTTTTATTAGTTATAAGTTAGGGTTGCCACCCATCCAGTTTGAACTGGACAGCCTGGTCATACAAGTGCTTCCAGTTCACAGTTTTCAACATCCTGAAAACTGGGCTGAAATCAACCCAGCTGCATCCAGGTTTTGCAGTAAAATTACCACCATGTTATACCACCACCCCCAACATACTTTTCCTGCCACAAATTGAATTGTCCTGTCCCCTTTGCCCTGGTTTATCCATAGGCACCTTATTAGTATTCCCTAAAATCACCTGAAAAAACTAAATGCAGCATCATACATGTGATGTGTGGTATTTTTCAAGACACAATTTTAGCACAATTATCAATTTCAAATTCATAAGGCAAATCTGTTTAATAGGTATAATAAGGCAATACAAGTGTGCACAGTGCACAATAAAAACATCATTTTTTATAAAGTCATAGCATATTGTCTCATCTTTAGTTCAGTGTTAAAATTGTTTCAGTCATTTATTTAGGACTTACTTTGCTGCCCCTATTGTATACAGTATTAACAATATTTTCTATAAAAATCTTTATAGAAACCCACGTACCTGGTACCCACTTTACCTGTAAGAATTTTGTCATTATTTTAGAAAAAGTATCGTGGTTGGTTCGTGCAACTACCATTTTTATTTATTTGATAGTCAGTGTTTTTCTTTAGTTAATGCAAAAAAAGCAAACAAAAATATTTGTTGACATTTCTGGCCTGTTAGTTTACAAGTAGATTGGGAACCAAGGGAGCTGCTATGATAAGGTAGGCATTGGTGAAGCCTTTTGTAGCACTAAAAATAATACCACTGGCTAAGACTGCAGAGTTATGCTTACCTTTTTGCCAATTTAAGGCAAACATTTTTTCAGTAATGACTCTGGTATTAAATATTTTTCTTTAACATTTCAGATTTGATGTGCAGAGCGAGTACTTTTAAAGGACAGGAAAAGCAAAGCAAAAATTTTTTATGCCTTACGCTTTTTTTCAGTGACATTGAATGTACATTTTGTGGTTACTCTTTCTCTGAGATTTTTGATTGAACATTTTGAAAGGTAACTTGAAAGGAAACACACAAGAGTGACAGACATTCAATGAATTAAAAGACTGATTGCAACTCTCTTTTTTTCTCCTTGTCTTGAGCACCATTGTTGATGACTGTAGCATTGTACAGTCTTTTACTCTGCTTTTTATGAAACAGAAATACCATGGAAATAGATTTGTTTTTGTCCATGGAGAGATATTTAATGTAATGCAACAAAATGCAAGTTAATACTTCTTGTATATCCACTGATCTAAATGTGACACATATACAGATACCTAAAACTCAAATTTTTCTCTTTTTTTTTTTTTTTGCAATTCCAATAAACTTTTTGGACTTTTTTTGAATTGTTGCACAATCACCACCGTCAAAAATCTGTTAACCTTCACCAAATGAAAGTAAAGAAAGATATTCCAGGAAATGGCCAGGGAAGCCATTGACTTCTACATGATCTCGACAAGTTGTAGATGTATTATTTTTGGATTCAGTATTGTTGCAGTTTTTTTGCATAGTGAATCTCAAAAAGTCGCAAATTTTTTTTTTTGGGTCACTTTTAGCGCTAAAAATTCTGACCGTAGGTAAATGGCCCCTACAGTCTTTGTTTATGTGTACTAGCTTTGTGTTCCATTCGGGAGTGATTTTTATGCATGGTTCTTCAAGTCAGTCAAACTGGACTGAGAACAGGGCATGGACAAGACTGGCAAGTCCAACAACCAATAGGGATAAATAGGAATAGGTGACTGAAAAAAGTCATGGGATGGATACGAGCAAATTTTGAGCCACTGCCTGATGAAAACTTTTGAGGGAGGCTTCTAATCGACCTATGACAACTCTGAAGGAGCTACAAGCCTCAGTACCTGAGATTGAAAAAAGCACTAATGTTGAAAGAAGTGGCAATATTGTCCCTTTAAGTCTACTAAACAGTCTGCCTTTAAAAAGAAAGTGCCAAAGTTTAAAGAGAGACAAAAAAAAGACAGATTTTCTAAAAACAGTATTGGTCGTATTAGTCACGATAATATCGTATTGAGGATCCGAAAGTCATGAAATTTCGTATCTGAACAATCGTAAACAGCGGGAAAACCTTTCTGACTTTGATCCTTCAGCGCATGATTTTTGAAGCCTCCCATAGGACTTAATGGCACTCTGCAGCTCCAACCTGGCCCAAGGAAATTCACGATACTGAAGCTTGAATGAATCAGAAACTTTCGTACTCTGCACAACAGTACAATTTTGTCGCACAAATTTTGACGCAAAGTACGAAAAAGTTGCAGAAAATACGTACAGTACGAACAAATACGATTTTTTTGTGTTTCGTACCTGCCGTACTTTAATAAATCAGCCCCCTTGTATATATTAATAGACCTGTATTATTATGGACTTATTATCCAGAATGCTTGAAATCTGGGGTTTTCCAGATAAGGGATCTTTTTAGCAGAATATAAGTCTATAAAAAGAATTATTTTAACATTAAACAAACCTAACAGGATTGTTTTGCCCCAGTAAGGATTAATAATATCTTAGTTGGGATCCAATATAAGGTACTGTTATATTATTACAGAGAAAAAGGTAAGCATTTTTAAAAAGTTTAATTAAATTGGTGACTATGGGAGGTGGTCTTCCCCTAGTTCAGATAATGAGTTTCCAGATAATGGATCCTATCATTGTATTGGCATGTAATGCATGTCAATTGCCCTGTATGGAGGTTCTGAGTTGAGCTGAGAAAGATGTAACTGTGCATGTGGATACCATGAAACACTGAGAAGGAAAGCATCTACGCAAGAAGAGCCACTTGCCACTGCATATCAAAGACAAGGGGACTCCTCAATTGACCCTTCACCTTGAGGCATCCCACTGAACCCCCTTGTTACATACCTTAATGAAACACCAGGAGACAGAGATGGGGTAAAATGGCCACAGCATTTGTTCACATTTTATCAAATAAATAGGACTTTGCCAGCCTCATCCCAAAGCAATATTCTAAAGCCAGAATTCCATAAGATATCGCTACTATGTTCTGCCGTTCCTTTCTGAAGACTTGAATCTTACTTCCATAGTTGCCATTTGAGATCAGCACTATGTCATTATACCTGCCACTGAGTATTAGACTGCCTCTACTGACAGAGAGGATGGCCCCAAACTCTGCTACCAGCAGGAGCTGCATCACCAACCATGAGAGAAGTTCAGCATCCCTGCTGCCAGTCCTGAATCTGCAGTGTCTCAATAATAGGAAATCCAAGCAGGCTGTCACTTAGCACAAGCAGTAGTAGTGTCTGTATTTATCAATCCATCGTGCAGTCACAGGAGAGAGCCTCCTTTCTCCCTTTGCTAAAATTACCTGTGCAGTACCCTGGCAAGGTCCTACTACTGCTGTGACAAAACGTAAAATACATTATCATGTATCCACTGTTTTGATCTAGAGGAAGGCAAAAAACCCAACCTGAAGCCAGTGCCAATTATGCCTCGAGGGAAAAATTCCCTTCCTTACTCCCATGGCGATTGGAAACATTCTCTGGATCAAGCAGTCGTAGTTAACATGAATTAAATACAATGCTGGCTCTCAAGTTTATACTGTATAAAGATACATAAACCACAATATAACAAAATATAAAAAGAAACTGTACACAGAATAGTCTGTATAAAAATTTCCTACCCACCAAAAGGTGCTAATGTACCGATGTTTAAAAATGGTGGAAGGAAATAATATAGTCTCTTGTGTAAAATGTTTCTTAATAAAATATAGTGTACTGTGAACAGAGTTTTATAAATAATAAATAACAAATAAACCAGATGTTTTATTGATCTTGTCAGGCAACCCATTAGGTTTTCATAGCTTTTGTTGTTATTCAGTGTACATACCAATTTCCCTGTTTCCTTATAAGTTATTGGCCAGAAATAAGTCTAATTTTTGTGTATTTTGTCTTGGAGTACTAAGCATCTTTGAAACTTTGAAGCAAATCATGCAATTTTGTTTCTCTGCCCTTCTTTTTTTTCATTAATAAAGTAGAATATCATGTCTCATAGCTGTGGCGCTGACGATTTTTTAGTTATTTATTTTTAACAAGCATCAGTTATCTTAATAACAAATAAGTTACTGGAATGAAGCCAACATTTGCCTATACCGTTATAGGATCTATTATCCAGAATGCTTGGGACCTGGAGTTTTCCAGATATGAGATCTTTATGTAATATATAATATATATATTATTTCTTAGTGAAATGCTTGATGTCTCTGACTGGGAACATTCTCTATATAGTTTTTTGCAACATATATCTTCTGCAACATGTATCCATTTGCCTACTAGCTACATGATATTAAACTTAACCTAGTTTTCTAGCACTGCACTCCTTCTATTTGCCTGTATATGTTGACAATTGAATTTTTCTTTTGTATCAAGTCCCTGTGTGTGCAGCACCCTTTCTATTATATATATATGTATATCTCAAAACATGATATATTAGGAGTTACCTTTCTTTGCCATGTCAGTTATTAGAATTTATATTTTTTATTTTTCTTTCCGTGTCTTATATTAAGATAAGAAATGTTATAAAAAAAATGAACTCTGTTTACTGCAATAAAAATAAAGTTAAAAAACGTTTAAACGTTAAATAAACACAATAGAATTGTTGTGCCACAAATATGGAAACATGCAGCTTAGTTCCTATCAGGTATAAGGTACTGTTTCACTGTTACAAAGAAAAGGGAAATTTAAAAAAAAAATTAGAAGTATTTGCTTAAAATGGCTTTCTGGATAACTGGTTTGTAGATAATGGATCGCATACTTGTATTTCAAAGGCCTGTGCAGTTCAGGCAAGGACTTGTGACTGTTGATAATCAGCGCACATGTGTACTTTACACATGTGCACTGGGTATCAAGAGTTACAAGACAGATGGACAGTGCATTTGTACAACTGAAGCAGTGTTTTTATTTTTTGCAAAAAGCCTGGAGATACAGTGGACATATGAGAGAAATTCTGTGGAGATTCTGCATTACAAGGCATGCCCTTAGACTGTAGACTAGTTAAGTTTTTATGCTTCTGAAAATTTTAGTTTAAATAACAGGCTCCAAAGTCAAATACAGTACTTAATTTATAAAATATTTCTTGATAATAATGTTTATAAGAATTTATAAGAATCCCAGTAATACGGATGCAGACAACCACAGGGCAGCAGACCTCTTATAGGAGCCTTTGAAGGCCCATTGAACTAGTGAAGGATTTGTGCTAATCTGCAGTTGCTTTTTATACCAGCATCCTAAAGTTAACAATATCTTTTAGCACTGTAAAATATATTACATTTATTTTGTTTGTAATGTAGACATACTTCCTTTTTGTGCCGCGATTTACATAATGAAAATGTAAGCCTCAGATGATTAATATTTTTCTTACAGTGTCTTATGAAAAACAGTACCAATTGTTTTTGTTTGAGATCAGGAAAACGCAATGCATCTTGTTCCGGAGGAATTTTCTGGTCAATAAAAATGTCTAAAGAAGGATTCAGGACTCATTATATATTGATGGTCACTTTACTAACGTTATAAAGCAATTTTATTGTAATTTGCACATTGAGTTAGATGGGATGAAGGCTTATTTTTTTTGCCAGATGGCCACTGTATAGATAGCTATAAACCTAGGGAGGATTGGTTTTGCATCTTTTTGTTGATTCTTTGCTAACAGCTTGAAAATGAGCCACATGAATAAATGCATTAGTAGAATTTAGCTTCTTTCGTTTTCTTGCAACTGATGCTTTGCCATTTATCCTGTTTTAAATTTATCATTAAAAAAGTCAAAGTATTGCTGTATAGACAAATGTAAACAGTATTTCCATGTCAGATATAATATTTCCCCTTTTTTTGTTTGATAATAAAATGGTGTTTGGGGTCTTTAATAAGGGAATGTAGTTGACCTTTGGCCAATCAGTCATATTGTTCAGTTATGATATGTTCCAACTTACTAATATATATGCAGGAATAAGATAAATACTCCTGGTAAGCTGAGGTAGAGAGAAAGCTTATTGATCTAAATAGATAGTCTCTTCCCTTTTGATCTAAAGGAAAATAGTAAAAGTTCCACAGGCACTGCTTTAACCCTTGGGTTGCCCATTACCAGTTATGCAACCTATTTCTTTTTTACTATCTCTTGATTTCTGCATTTTTTTTCCTTTTTTTATTCTTTATACTGTTTTTTTTCCCCTTTTTCTTCCTTTAAATGAATTGTTGGAAATGTCTCGTAATAAATCAAAAATACGAACATGGGACAACATGAGTTAGGAAGGTGCAAGAAGAAAAAGAAGTGCACAACGTTTTGGGGTACAGGGGTAAAAAAAAAGGTAGAATTGATTGGTCACACACATCTTGTTATACCTAGCTCTCCTGGCTGTTAGTAGGTGGAGTCAAATGTATTTAAGGAATAGTCCATAGTAATGGGGGGGGGGGGTAACATTTTGGCTCCTCTCAGTAATTTTACCTTTTCTTCTCTTTTAACATGCTAAGTGCCCCTTTGCAATGGATTGATCAGCATGGAAATATAATTAATAATTGTGTTAGGATGTTATTATCCCTTGCAGTACATTAATACAGTTGTCCTTACAACAGGAAAAAAAAAAAAAAACTAATACTATGTTGTGTATTTGTAGATTGCAATAAGCACTTTTAGTTCACTCCTCAGCAGTAAATTGCCAAATCACAATATAGTACCTGAAATATATAAGTTTAATCAATGGAGCAACCCAATTGCCATATACTAGTTTGGTTTTATTGTAAGATAATACATCACAACTCTGAAGCATCAAAAATATTTAACAGGATTTACCTCTTGTGTATTTCCTGTTCTGGTTGACTGATTTCACCTTTGCTTCAGAGCATGGAGTAAACCAGAGCACAAATAGTGGATAGACTGTTGTGTGAAAGCTGAATTGTTCTTAAAAACAAGGGTTTTTCATTTGTTTAAGAGGTTTCCTTCCTTTGTTAATTCATCTGTAAGCTAGTAATGATAGCTCTGGTAGTTCATTTGCAGCAACTATTTCTCCAAGTTGGGCAAGAGAAGAAAAGTTCCTTTACAAAACAAAAGAACAGTGTTGGAATCTGTTGGACTCATTTACAGAAGCAATGTACAGTATGTAAGGGCTTTGTGCCAAATTGATGGCACATTGGTGGTATTCAGAAAGGTACTTGCATCTTGTGGTTTGTGATGAGCAAATCTGCCTCATTTGGCTTCACCGAAAAATTTGCAAACCCCAGCGATGTCAATGGGCGGTTTGTTTTATTTTTTTTACAACACATTGAAGCCTACCTACCATTGTAAGCTGTGCAGCTTTTTCTGCTGGACAAAACAACTGATTGACATCCCAGTGTAAGGAAATTAGGAGTAGGGGAAAATGGAATGGGGGAACCATGAAACAGGGAATTAGTTTAGATATTCGTTTATTCAATTTTGGAATTATTTTAAGAGCTGGGGTTTGTTGCTGGTATTTAGGTACAATGTAACACTAGCGATAAGCGAAATTTTTCACAAGCATGGATTTGCAGTGAATTTCCATGTTTAGCCATTAGCGGATTTTTTCACGACACAGATGCATTGAAAAATGACTAGTGCAACAATTTTTTTTGCATGCGTCATTTTTGCCATTTCGCAAATCTTTTCAAAGATTTGTGAATTTTTGGACGAAACCAAAACGGAAATATTTGCTCATCACTACTGGGGTCTTAAGATTGTATACAGTGCCTACAGAAATGTTTTGCCTCCTTGGAAATTTTCATGTTTTAGGTTTTATAGGCACTGTAACTTGGAAATGAACAACAAGTTGTGGGCACACTAACCCACTGCTAGGACTGCATGTCAAATGAATCAGAGCTTGGGTACTTTCCTTTGCCTGTCAAGCAAGAAAAGAAAGCCCTGGAGCTATAAATGCAGGGGCTGCATGACAAGGGATCCAAATGACCAGCAGCCAGATGTTATGTTTAAAGACTGGTAGAATCAGATGTGTTTGGGTGAGAAGCAATGAGTCAAGGCGGGGGAAAACTGGGCTGGGGGTGGAGAAGGATAGGGATGTGATGTCACGAGAGAAGCAGTTCACTTACTTTCTTAGAAACATCCCACCCACACTCCCCTCCTTTTTGCATATTTTGTGAAATGCCAAGATTTTCTCTTTTTAATGTTCTCATATTATCTATTAATAACAGAACATGGATGTTTTCCTTTATGCACTGTTATATTGTGCTTTCTGTATCTTTATACAGTATAAATTTGAGAGTCAGCATTGTATCTAACTCATGTTAACTACGATTGCTTGATCCAGGGAATGTTTCCGATCGCCATGGGGTTCAGGAAGGAATTTTTTCCCTCTTGAGGCATAATTGGCACAGGCTTCAGGTTGGGTTTTTTCCTTCCTCTGAATCAAAACTGGATATATGATAATATATTTTAAGTTTTATTTGTCACAGCAGCGGTCAGACCTTGCCAGAGTACTGTACAGGTAATTTTAGCTTTGGGGGAAAGATACAGACGCTACTACAGCTTGTGCTAAGTGACAGCCTGCTTGCATTTCCCATCATTGAGACTGTAGATTCAGGACTGGCAGCAGGGCTGCTGAACTTCTCTCATGGTGGGAGATGCAGCTCCTGCTGGTGGCAGAGTTTGGGCCCATCCTCTCTGTAGGTAGAGGCAGTCTAATACTCAGTGGCAGATATAATGATATAGTGCTGATCTCTTCAGTAAGGAAAAGCAGAGCATAGTAGCGATATTGCCTTGACGGAGGCTGGCAAGTTCCTATTTATTTGATAAAATGTGAATAAATGCTGTGGCCATTTTACCCATTTCTGGCTCCTGGTGTTTCATTAAGGTATTATTATTATTATTATTATTAACATTTATTTATAAAGTGCCAACATATTCCGCAGCGCTGATATGTAATGAAAGTCAAGGGTATGGATGAAAGTCAAGGGTCAATGAGGAAGTCCCTTTGTAAATGGTTTTTCCCTTGAGTATTTAGGGGAACTTTTAAAGGGGTGCCTAAAATAGGTTTCTCTGTGGCTGGTATAGTTCAAAAGAAATTTTTTTTACAAACTACTCTTGATACATTGTGAATCCTAATATTTTATCAAAAAAGTCTTCTTTATCCAATGTTGAACATTGTTACCTATTTGTATACTGTGGTTTATTATTTTGATATAACTACAGTTCACAAAAACTTTATATTTTGTTTCCCTAAGCACTTTTTACCCTATTTTAAAGTACATTTAATAAAGAGTCTAAATAAAAATCCAGCATTAGTAGCACTGCTGAAAATACTGTTCCTCCTCTGATAGCCAACTTTATGCTTTTAATGTGACATTTGTTCTATTACGGTTGGTGCATTAATGTTGTGAATGCTAAAATGCTCACCACAGTTCTCCTAAGATATATTAAAATTCTCTTTAGATTTAGAACTTCAATGTCTTATAGCCTAAATACCTGTTAATAAATATTCCAGAAAGAAAATATATGTAAGTAACCTGGGAATTTTTAATGAATCATCACCGTTAAAGTACATTCTCTTCCTAAGCAGAAAAAGATCTTAGATAAAATCTTATTTGATTGAAATACTGCAGAATGAGAGTCTTTAAGTCATTAAATATATGCTGAGCCCTTCTTTAAATATCAGTCATAAATCCTTAGTAAACCATAAGGTTAAATCTGTTGCTGAGCAACCAATTATACAATGGTTTCCCCGTACCTTTCTAAAAGCTTTGTATCTCCCAGCCAAATAAAAGCTTCAGAATATTCCAATATAAACTGTACCTGTATTCCAGAGGGCCAACACTTAAGTTTTTGTGTTATGGGCTTATAAATGTATTCAAGTAAGATTGTTTCTTAGGTTTTATTAATGCATTATATATTAAATATCTGTTATGATTGTGCTGACACAGTTATTCATTAATTTTAATACAAAATGTCCCTGTAGCTATAAGACCTTAATTAACAAAATTAGGTCACCTTCAAATTGTTTGTCTATTAACAAAGTGAGTCAATTGTGATATTTTCAAACTATTAATGTTTTGAGAAAATGTCTTTTCTTTCTTTGCATTCATTGCATTTTTTCTGCAATTTGTTGTTTTAAAGGCAAGAATTGATTCAAATCCTATAAATTTATCTTTATACAGCAAGTACAAACACAAATATTTTCATGACTGTAAAATAAAATTTTCACACTGTACTTAAGAGAAAAAAGGCATCTGGCCTACAGGGTACAGCTCGTAAAGTAGGAGAGCAAGGTGCCCTTCTTTTGGTAATAAAAAAAAAACCTAAATAGCACATCAGATGGAGGTAAAGGTATAGCTAGTAAAGTGTGTCAGCATGACTCTTTTTATTGGGTTATATGATAAGTGGGTGGTCATAAACTGAAGTGTCAAAGCTTGCAATAGTATTGACTATATACCTGCCTGGTGTCCCAGGAGTTGGCTTACTGGTATAGACACTAGTTCTTCACAAGGGGTTTGGGCAATGGAAAGAACCATCATTTATACATTTTAGCATGATCTAGAAAAAGCTAACCCCTTGAATAGAGTTTTGCCTGCATGTTAGGCAGCACGTTATCCGAGAGAGGTGGGCGGGGAAAGGCATGCAGGCATTTTTTAAATTTAACGTTTTAATGTATATTTTTAGCAGTTAAAGCTGGCTACATCCAAAAAGAAATTAGTACGTCAAGCAAAAAATTAGGGCTATGTCCCAAAGGCAGTTTAATATTAGTGGCTAATTACGGGAAATACCTAGTTGAGGGCATAAACATCTGTGACATCTTTTTCATTATGTTATTTGCCTGGCAGTTACTGACATAATAGTTATTATGGACCACCTTGTAAGCCCAGAATCACCCAACCCCCTTCTCCATCCAGTACCATTGCCATGCTCTCAAATGTTGTTGCATTCAGCCCTGGACCCACACTCCTTTAGCACCTGCTGTTCTTGCTGCCACATGCTCCCGCAGCAGTGTCAGTGTTGGACTGCTTCCTTGGCCATGCATGATCTCTTTTTTATTTTTACTTGTTATTTATTTGCTATTACGAGATCCATTTAATTACTGGTTCCAGAAGTCCTTATGGGGTTATATGAACTGATCTGTTTTTCTACTTTAGAATAACAATAAAGACAATAAATTAATGTGGACTGTTTTAAATAAAGATTTGAACAAATTTAAACCATTTCCAACAAAAAGTTTATACCATTTTAATGTAGAACTGAGCTCATTACCAGCTTCAAATAAGTAATAATAGGAGGAGTTGGGAACTCCACTTTCTTGTGTTATTTAGGTAGCTTGATAAAAACATTTGACAAATCAAAATTTAGCTGAAGATTATGCCTCTTTTGCAGCCTTACAATGATGACTTGAGAGAAGCTAAAATGTTATCTACAACGTGTTTATTTTTAGTGGTACAGGCATTACAACACTGAATTCATGTACATTAGGAGGTATGTAAAGTATAACTAATTTTGCTTCTTTATTCAATTATATAGAAGTCAGAATGCCCTTAGAAACTATACAATCTTTACTATTTCAGCTATTATGTTTGGCATACCTGTCTCATTTTCACTTTTCTATGTTGCATTTATTTGTTGTCATGCATACATTCATCTAAATCAGTTTAAGTATGTGAAAGGAGGAAAGGATGATTTATATTCTGATGGTGTGACAGTACTTACTTAGGAATACTACAGAATCCTTGGCATTCATTCCCAGTGCTGGTGTGATAACAGAATAAAAGAAGCTTTGTTGCTGATTGAAGTTAACTAGCTAGGCCATTGTGAAGGCTCACTTGAAAATCGCTTCTGAATAGTGTTTTTGTTGGAAGGCTAGGTCGATGATCAGAATGCATAGAATTTTCTTTTAAAAGGGGTAAACTATCTACTTTGCTTTCAGTTTTGTGGTGCAAATGAAAACTATACTACTACTATATTATGTTTTTCGGTACATACAAAGTAATTTTGAAAAAAAATGGGAAAATGTAGGTAACCACTGCACCTTCCCTCTAATTAGGGCATACAAATACTAGAATAAAACGTAATATAAAAAATATTGTATAAAAAAATACCAAACACTGAAAGTGAAAGGCTAAAAATGTTCCCATGGGATGGGAAGTATATGATCAGACTTATGGCAAAATATTCATGTCATGATAGACTACACATTGAGGAGAATTCTATAGCCACCGCAAGCACAACCCACTAAGGAGCAATTAGCTCCTCAGTGTGCTTAACACCCACCTCCTGTTGTGCCATCAGAATGCACAGCAACCCGAGCCCAGGCTCACATCAGAAATTCACTTGTTCTTTTACTTTTGAAAAAAAATGGATCCTGAGATGGAGATATGCCTTTTTATATACTGCATAGATAGGTCACTTCAGTTTGCTTGCAGTATGAATATTCATATTGCCATGTGTCTGATCTTGAGTTTCTGAAGATTGCTAGGGAAATATACACATTTTGTGTGAATTAGGCATTTACCATATATTTATTAAATAACTGAATTTTAAGATGGAAAAAAGCACACTGTTTCCTGCATGTTCTTTAATGTGTAAATCATTTTATGGGAGTAACCGCTTTCAAAGGGAATTATTTGACAATAAAACAGGTGCAATCGTTTAGAATGGGTCGAACAATGACAACATTTCACTGTTGTTTAAAATTACATTTTGTTTACAGATTAATCACACTATGCAGTTTATGGTTGCAATATAGTTGTAAAAATATACAGGTTCAGGAATGTTTTGCCTGTTCTGTCCAGTTAATCCTGTGCTCTTGATCTGCACAGGATTAACTGGAAAAAACAGTCCTATTCTATTTAGTGGAGACATTTATAAACTCAATAAAAGTTGTTTGGAAAGGATTCAGTTTTCCATTAGGACAATAAAAAAAAAATAAAAAAAAAATAGAGAATTGGACTATTATCATTCATCAATTTCTTAAAGAACGTCTAGAATTGATTCCCAACAGAGCTTAAGCACTGAATAAGGGATGGACATATCAAGCACTTATATTTAGACTGTCAGATTACGCTACTAACAAAAATGTGTCTTAGTAGTGAATATTCATGCGTTCTTGTTCATTGTGGAAGTATGTTTTCTTTTTTTTTTTTTATGATAAAAAAAATTATTGTAGTGGGCTCATGCTTCTATATGTGTCCTTGTGTTTGTCTGACACATTGCTGTAACACAGTTTGGAGAATTTTGTATAACCATTCAGCCCTAGCAGATGTACATATAAAGAGCAAAAAAAACAATATATAAACAATAAAAAAAACACATACTTATCAACTGCTATGCCTGTAGAGATAAGCTTTTGCAGTACAATTCTTGCATATATATTAATTTCTGTGCTTTCTGAACTGGTAATGTTTCAGTAATTGTGAAAAGCTCTCATAAAGTGTAATATTTCATTGTGTAAACCAACCTTTGTGGTTATATGTTCCAGTCCTTTATTCAGTATTGATACATTCATGTCTCTTTGTAGCCCATTTATTAGCCCATGGAAATACTTGTTCAAGGAATTCATTGTTTCTTGAAGGACTGGGGTCATGATGTCACTTCTGTATCTGCCATTCTTATCACTTTATACATTGATAGTTCTGTTGAGACTCTAGGTAGTGCTCATTTGTGCCACCATGTTTCACCAGTTCCATGTAGTGACTCAGCGTTCATGTCCTTCACAGGAATTATTTTTGATCAAGAAATAACTAGTTATTATTCTCAGTAGAGTACCAATAGAAAACCTTTCCAACTAGAACCTAAGCAACTATGCTCTTTATTTATTTTTTATTTGTAGCCATGCATGATGTTTAGTTCCATCTATAATAGGTTTTCCTCTGTAACCATAGCAAAATTATGAGCCAATACTTAATCAGGCTATACAAGGGCCAATAAAAGCTGACTTAAGCTTTCTAGACCAAGTTGACAACCTATCAGTCTTTGTATGGGGCCCTCAGGGGGGACTGTGTGACCAATATCAGTTATGGTCCCTAAAATTTCCCCGCAGTCAGTTGCGTGTAAAACCACTTTCACTGAGGAGCCCATGTATCAAAGTACCATCTCTTCCTAATACAAAAAAATCATATTTTTTCGAAGTTTTCATGCTCTATTTATTTTTTGCAACTTTTTTGTTTTGCGCGACTTTTTCGTACTTTGCAACAAAAAGCGTGACAATTTGTGCGACAAAATGGTATTTGTCACGCTGAGTACTAAAGTTTCGGATTCATTCAAGCTTCGGTATCGTGACTTTCCTTGGGCCAGGTTGCAGCTGCCATTGAGTCCTATGGGAGGCTTCCAAAAACATGCACAGAGAGGTTTTCCCACCGTTTACGATTGGATACGAAAATTTTGTGACTTTCGGATCGCCAATACAATATTATCGTGACTAATACGATTTTTTCGTAAGCATTTGTGTGACAATTTCTATTTCCGAAACATCAGAAATTATTGTACCTTATCCGAATTTTACCCACTTCAGGATTCAATTTTGTACTTTGATGAATCAGCCCCTAAAGGTACTTGCTGCAAAATACATCCTTGCTCCTCCCTATAGTTGTTCTAGGTGACCATTCCCGCCTTTTATTCCGCATTGGGAACTGCTATGCTTATTGACACAGGGGAACCCTAAGAGCTACTGGCGCCTCCTGACCAGCCGGTGGCTCCCAGGGGGGCAAGCCTATCAAATTCACATGCTGTGGTCAGTTTTATCAGGAGCCAGTTAACCTTCCTGTATGTTTTTAGAGTGTGGTAGGCCATTATTAAAAGAATAAGCATAGTTTAAAAAAAAAAAAAAAAAAATACTTCACTTAAAAAACTAGCAATCATTGTATGAAAGAACTCAACAGTGTTTTTAGCCGACAGCTAAACTAATTATTGGTCTTTTAATGCAGAAAGAAAAAGATAAACAACTTCTCTTAAAGGAGCAGTTCAGTGTAAAAATTGATAGACTGCGCAAAATAAAAAAATGTTTTCAATATAGTTAGTTAGGCAAAAATATAATCTATAAAGGCTGGAGTGAGCAGATGTCTAATATAACGGCTATAACACTACCCGATACCCAAAAGTGACGTCACGCACACTTCGGGAAGTGAAGTGACTTCACCGAACGCTTACTGCATAAGCACACCCGGAATTTACCGCAGGACATAGTGAGACTTTGGAAAAATAATGAGAACTCTGCTTAATATTGGGTAACTCCCGAATAAATAGGGGGGGTTGACAGATCTGTGCTTACTCCTACATATGTTCTACCATATAAATGCTTAGCATTCTCTGGTGCGAGAAACCCAAATATGCATGTGTAAAAATACTGCTATGTTGTGATTATGTTGTATGCATGTGGTCCCTATCATAGCTGTTGAATACTACACTTATTGGCAACATTTATTGTGCTGCCACTTACATTTTAGGTGCAAATAACTTCCAGTTGTGCTCTATGTTTCTTCGCCCATAGCATGGTAGACTAAATATCTTAGATGTCATCCTGTGTAAACATTAAAGTTTACTTCTAGTGGTTATAATATATTTACCGTATATACTCGAGTATAAGCCGAGTTTTTGAGCACCAAAAATGTGCTCAAAAAGTCACCCTCGGCTTATACTCGCGTATATCGGTAAGGTGTATACCCCGTGGATGTCCGCTCGCACACCTTCCCCCTGTGGACCGTCCGGTGTGCACAAGCACGGAAGCGCTCGCAGCCTCACCACCAGCCCCCCCTCGTGCAAATATCGATCAGAACACCTGCTGTGCGCGCCTATGCCCGAATCGGTAAGGGACCCATCTTTTTCTTACCGGCTCGTTCGCACCCCCGCCTTTCAATTGTAGCGCCAAAATGAACCGAGGTCTTGTTGGTGAATCCCAAGCGTTCTGTACTACACCCTCCTGGGATAATAGTGAATGCGCTGAAAGTAGGCACAACCGATTTTTAAATATGCTTCCAAACAGAAGAACCAGACGGAGGAAAGCCCTCCAACATGCAGTGTCGGTACTGAGCCGCCTCACACACAGCGCTATTCCAGCACTGCCTCTAAACAGGCATTCATTAGCATGCTTAGTGCTAGGTATGCTGCCGGGCTACAATTTCACTGGCCATCATAACTGCCTTGGGCTATGTTGAACATTTTCCAGCAATGAACTTGAGAGTAAATTTATCAACCCCACTTCTTTCATCCTCAGTCAGCCCAGTCGCACCCCCAGCCCGCCCACTAACACCCCCAGCCTGCCCAGTCAGCCCACCCAGTCACACCCCCAGCCTGCCCAGTCAGCCCACCCAGTCACACCTCCAGCCCACCAAGTTACACCTGGCTGGCTTTTCCATGGCAGCATAAGGCCCCTGTGAACCTGCACAAACTGCAAGTCTACCCTGATGCACTCTCTTAGTAAGTAAGCTGGGCCCCTTGGGTGCAAGATTTGGTAGGTAGATCCACTATCAGGGCTGTGCCCCAGGAGGCTCAAGTGCCAGATGCTTCACTACAAAGATATTTTTGGGCCTGTCTAGTCATGGACATCATGCACTTCTCAGCATCATGTAATTGTAGTATTATGTAAGCCCACCCTAGGCTTATACTCGAGTCCTTACAGTTTTCCAGTTTTCTTAGGTAAAATTAGGTACCTCGGCTTATATTCGGATCGGCTTATACTCGAGTATATACGGTATCTATTCAGTTGCTGAATTTTCAGTTATACATTCCTGTCTGGTTAATGAATGATATAAGCTTAGTTACATTTAATACAATATTGGAATTTGAATGCCATTGCATGCTATTTTTTTTTATTGGGGGGGGGGGGGGTGTATTTTTGTGCTATTCATATTATTTCTGTCAAAAAAGCTTCTTCTTTAACAGAACATTTCCCCAGCTCTTTTATCTATTTATTATTTAATGCAATTCTTTTATAATGCAAAGTGCATGCTATAAAATAAATTTGACCCAATGTCTTAACACTCTAGAGACAATACAATAAAAAAGTACTTGTTGCTGTAAAATATGGTAATTGATGAATATCTGTGGGAATGGATATGGTTGTGTTTTGTTTAATGGACTTACAATTTAATGCAGAGGTCTCAGTGGTGCTATTGTTTAATATAAAAGGTAGTGAAAAAAGAAAGAATGCAAATGAGCCTAGTTCTCAGAAAGAACTGAAACAATACTGGCAGTTTCTTTATTGTGTCCATTAATTAATGCCATATTACTCAGCGTCTTAGGGAAAGAAGTAGAAACGCAATTAGGATGATACATGAGGTAAGTAGTTTAGACATCAAAATGTAAAATATGTAATAATTATATTGTTAGATTGGAGTATAAGTTGTTTGTGATGGTGGTAATTAATCTTAGCCACTACAGAACTGAATATTATTCAACCAGCTGGACAACACTTAGAAGTAACTGGGACCAAGACACACATTAATGTCTGCTAATAATAGACAAGAGAGTACAGTTCAAGGATATAATGCAAATTTATACAATGCAAGCAGTTCCTGTTTAACGCAATGGGCTTTAGTTGTCACATTAACACTGTGAACAAAGCCACACTTTTATGCTGACCCTTTTAGGAATCATGATGACATAGGAGAGTGCTCACAATATTTTTCGTCTTAACAAAGCTGTGTTTCAAGGTTGTTGGTTTACTTTCTGCATCTAATGCCAGAATGTATTTAATTTACTAGATCAGTCATGCCACTGCAGTCACTTAATAGATGTATAGCATGTGTACTATAGTCTGCCTGGTACTGCTAAATCTTAAAAGGGTACCTTACATTAAAATGTACACTTATAATCTAGACTGTGGCACTTTTGCAATTTGCCTTCATTTTTTGTAGATTTAAAATTGTTTACTTTTTTGTGCAGATGTCAGGACTGGAACTTAAACAGTTTTTTAATTGCTAGGGCTTAATTACCCTAGCAACCAGGCAGCAGTGAGTCAGAATGGACTATAAATAGCACCTGAATAGAAATATAAACAATAAAATGAAACTCCAGCAAGAATAGGAGGGCAAATATTTCAAAACCAATAAATAAGAAATGAAGATCACTTAAAATATTTCTATCACTATCCTTCATTTTTTTAAAAAAATAATTAGATTCCTTTTTTCTCTCTCAGATTTTCGGTAGAAGCTCAGCAGGTCAGGTCGCCAATTCACAGAACTGTTATTTTATTGACTGTAGTATGTTTTTAGACTGCACTATAGACGGCGCTAAATAAATATACTATAATAATATGTTTCTCTGGCTCAATCACTACAGATCATGCTAATCAAGATTTTTGTAGTCTGTGCAGTCTAATTGACATCTTGATTCATTTATTGCTGGCATTTACTTATGTTGTTGACACTCCTCGGCCTATATCTTAAAGTAGTATCTGTCCGGTGGTTTCAGCAATCTCTACCACATAGTAATAAGTTATTTTAAAGTAAACTTTTTACCTAGATTCTGAACTAGCAGAGGGTATGGTGTGATCTAGCCCCCCCACAGGCCCACTAAATAGTAAATGTCTATGGCATTTTATAGCACTATCTTTGTGAATCCACAGATTGCCAGTCCAGGCCTGCAGTCCAATAATAATTCTACTGCTGGCCAAACATTTGGGTTCTATGTATTGTTTCATCAGTTTTTTTTGGCAACAGGCGTATGTATTTGATTATTACTGGACACAGAAATAAACAGGTTAAACTTCCCAGTGCTTTTGCATGAATGATGTCACCTATAAGGCTATAACAACTATTCCAGTTTATCCAGGTTTGGCCAGCTTTTAACTACTGAGTAGTCTATATTCATGTAAGGGAAGTGGTAGAAGTAGTTTAGTACTTGCAGTGGTCCAATGCCAAGCTGCTCAACATGGGGAGTAGCAGTGAGTCTTAATCACCACTATTTTTTGTAGTGATCAGAATGCTTAGTGTCTCTTTTCCTTTCTAGTTACCCACAGAATATTCAGGAAGATGCAGGCCACAGGCATCAGGTTAGGATCAGGAATGATACCTCTTATGCTATGTACCACTTGAAATACTTGAGAGCAAAGAAAATATATTTTTTTCTATGTTAGTCCGCTTAGGCCTCTCCCTTTTTTAATACAGTTGGCTCATCTGTGGAAATATTTTTCTTAGGCTACAACATTCTTTCATACCAAAAGAAAGCCTTGTTTAAAAAAACAAATGTACCTATATACAATTACACTAAAATGGTGCATCTTTGTATAGCCTTCAGAAAGCTGACATAAGTTAATAACTAGTAGAGTGCTAAAAATACTTAACACTGTTAGCTCCAAATATAGGACAAACCTATGTAAGTGCATTAATAATTTACTAGTGTAAAGTCAGTGATATCATAAATGAGGGGGTTCTTTATCTACTTTGCCTTCAACTCTTCTAAAAAGGAAAAGTGCAACCAAAGCTATGGAGAGCAGCCTGAATGGGCCTGGCAGCTTTGAGGAATGTTTGACATGGATTGGAGGGGGGTGGCTATGCCCCAGACTGATATGTAATTTATAAAGTGGTAGATAGGCTGCCAGATTGACGCTGCACAGTCCTGTGAAAAATAATATCTAGTGGTAAATGATTTTTACTAAGCTAGATACTTATACAATATTTCATTGAGAAAGAGCAGGGTTATTGTAATGACTATTTTTTTATATATGTAATCTTGGTATGGGATGAGACTAGCCCTGACCAATAGTTGGAGCTCAAAGGGATGCTTTAACAAAATTACTCTGAAAACGACTTCCTAACAAATGCTGTATTTTATTTTCCCATGTATTTGTATATAACTTATTTAAGGGACAGTAACTATTATTTTTATTGGTTGGTACTAGGGTTGCCACCTCTATCTGCGTTTGTCGGCAGGCAGGCAATGATGTCACGGGGGTTTGGGAAAAGGTGGGGTTGTGATGTCACAGGGTGGGGAAGAGGCATGGCCCAGCTACCACTGGGCGGTGCTATGACACAGTGATTGAGGATTGGCTGATCGCTGCGTCAATTTTAGTGAATCCTAAATTAACTCTTGGGAGGAGAAAAGGATCTTCCATTAAAAAAAAAAATGTTTTAGGATTAAGTGAGATGCAAAGTTTGATACAGGTCTAATCACCTATAGCAACTAAGCAGTAAATACAGGTAACATTTACTTGTCACTAGTTTAAAAGAAAACATCCTATTGGCTGCTATGGGTTACTGCATCTGGGAATTTTATGTGTATTTTTTTTGTGTATTATTGACAAATACCCATTATTTATTTTTTCCTATAGTCTGAGCCCGAAGGCTTTTCCCACTTCCATTTATATGTTTGTGCTGCCTTTCTTGTAAGATGGAGGAAAGACATTTTGGAAGAAAAGGATTTTCATGTAAGTAGATAATAAATATTACATGATATATTGCACAGTTTTATAAGTTATAACTCTAGGGGACAAAGGCATATTCTTATGTTCTAGTTGTGCAAGTGACAGTAGCTCTGAATAATGTTGGTGCTGATTTTGGTAACTATTACTATTTTTCAGTACACCTATAAATAGAACTTTGCAGCTGTAAATATAACTCTACATGTAAATATACACGTTCAGTGTCACACATTTTTGTCCGTTATTTTACAAATATTTGCTTTTTCTCCTTCCTTTAAATTAATTATGTTATGCAGCAACTTTTCTGAAGGGCTATCTGTGATCAACCCTGCCGTCTAATGCTTTGCTGAGTTTGAACTCTAGCTGAGTTAAACTCAAGCCAAAACCATGATTTGTATAATGATACAAAGACTTATATGTACAAAGATTCATATATTCTTTGTGTAATAATGCAAGGAATTGTTCATTGCCTAGCTATATAGCAGTGTAGTAACTTCCATAACAGTTGTCATCTTTAGTTCTGCTGTATCTAACTGTCAGAATTGAAGAGAACCTGTTGCATTTAATGGTAATGAGTGAAACATTACCTCTTGCAATAGTTCTTTAGAAGTGAATCCGTGACAGGCCATAACAAATTTGTGCATTGCTAATATGCATTTCCTACACGTAAACTGTAAACATATGTCTTCAGTGTACAATATTTGTTCACATTTCAGGGGTTGTTTTGCTTTTGCTGTCTTTATTAAGTTGGCAGAACGTTTTTGCTGAAAAACGTAGGTGGAAAGATAAGTGTTGGTTGATGTCATTTCATGTTTTAATAACTTCATTGATTTGTATTGCAATGTAGGCACCAAGAAAATGTTAGCATTTTTTGTTCAAGACAGCATTATTATATTCAAGTAAAATATTATCCTTTTTCAAAAATGTTCAAAAAAATATCTCAATCTATTTTTAATTTAATGACATTACTCAGAACTATGCAACTCTTATTTCTGTGCTATCAGTCTTCATCAGTTTCCCACATCCTAATAGTATTTAGAGTGTTTTATTACTGCCTGTATAAAGGGCATCGGTATACATATTTACATATTGGTAGCCACTCTAAGATATTTGTGGCAGGACTGGCCTCAAGCATTGAACTTAAAAATATTTATTGAGGCAACACATAGGTATGCCCAATTTAGAAAGCAAGCATGTAGAATCTCACAGATCACCTCTACAAGAAAAAAATTAAAAAATACTCCCCAATAAATGTGGTAATGTTGGAAAGCTCCAGGTGTTCAAAATGAAAAATCTGCCTTTTTTTGGATAATGCTTCCATTAAATGTTACAGCAAACAAAAGGTTTTATATTGTGTGCCCCCTGCCCTGGCAGGCCTGTTTGTTAAAATTACCCTGGTATAAAGAGGTGCCTTATTTTTCCTTCAGCCATAAATACATTTACATCCAAAATATCCATAATTATGGCAATGCTTTACTACTTGCTTGAATGTAACCTTGAGTTATACAAATTAAGAAGTTGTCCATAATAATTTAGATTGTGCTGTATTTTTCCAAATTTAGATGAAACCTCCCATTAAAACATTGATGTGTTTCATTTCATATTCTTAGATGAGGTCAGAAACATTTTCATTCTAGCATGATTCTTTATTTCATTGTGCTCAAGGTCCATGTAAAACCAGATTCAGTTTATTAGCTATAAAAACACATGCTTCCAAAATATTGATATTTATTTACATTAATGCAAATCATATTCTCATCAGTTTAATTGCTTCGCCCTAGGAAACTAAACCAAATTATGAAAAGAAAATTCTGTTGGAAGCATATAGTTGTTCATATGAGTCAGCTTGGAGACCATTGTAAACTTTATTTAAAAAACAAAACTGGACATGTAGTTGTATCCCACAAAAGCATCCACAAAGCACTCAGGACCAATTTATTCACATATAATAAAATAAAGCTCCAGTGGCATCTCAATGTCATTACTTATTGACCTGTACAGACATTTATGGGCTTATTTATTAATTTTCGAGTTTGTGAATTTGAAAGTTTTTTTTCCAATTCAAATAAATTTGCATTTTAAAAAAAAAATCTTTAGTACTTGCTTTTTAATTAATTTGGTAAACTTGTTTGAATAAAAAAATGCCTTGAATTTTCGAGTTTACAAACTCAAGTAAAGCTTGAAAAATATCTGGATTTAAAAGTATGGCTTAACTGTGCCTAGGACAGCTCCCATTGACTGTAGTATACCAGATTGATGTAGTATACCAGGCCTGGTTTTCTATTTGCTGGTGATCGGTTCCCTCCTTGCTCCAATGCGTAACAATATAGGACGCAGACCCCACAGTTATGGGGGGTGGGGCGCCTAGACTGCAGGGTCTACTTTCTCTCTATAGTTACTTTTAAATCCCCACTGGCACTTAGATAGGAGAACAGGCGGTAGCGGGAACTGATAAGCAACACAGGGGACACAACAGAGCAGGCTGGGGAAGGGGGGCTGGGGCTATTAGAATTTGCTACTCAGTGCCAGACCCATCCGAAGATTTTTTTTTGCAGGGGGGCCTAGCGCAGAGTACGGTAGTTACATCGCTGCTGCAGCATTCATATTCCTAGGCTTCTACCAGAAAGAAAACTTACCATTTAACCTTAAATCTGTCTAGAAGTCAGGTTTTGGTTCAGCTTTTACAGGAAAGCCAGTTTTGTTTTAAGTACTATCAAAGCTTTAGAAAGTTAACACACAGGGTTCTTCCTTGACCTATGGATACTGTAAAGATCACATAGCATTACTGAGACATTCAAAAAACAGTATTTGTAAACAGACTATAATAGCTAAACTAGGTAAATGTTAGGAAAGAAATAACCTTTTCTGTGCACTAGCTTTTACAAATACTGAATATTTGAAATTTATTGAGTGTAACTACATCTGCTTTTCTGTATTTGTAGTGAAGTATAAAAATGTTTCAGTTCTTGTTTTGCTTTCATTTTTAAAGAAGTCAAAAAATTATTTATGCAGTTTAAAACCATTTTGTGAAATATACGTTTTAAAATGCCTTACCATTTTCAAGTAAGGAGCATTTGTATATCACATCTGCAAATGTACTGATGCATCCCCACTAAACCTAGACAGCTGCCAGTTCTTTCTGTCTCCAGCTTCTCCCTGCCACTAATAATATTAATGCATGGCGTGTCTGCTCAGAGTTCACAGTGAATATGATAAACTGACAAGCCTGCATTAAAGTTATTAGCGACAGGGACAGCTGGTGGCCATCTAGGGTTGGCATAGAGAATAACTAGAGTGATCATTATTTTGCCTTTAGAACCCCTTTAGCACAGAGAATAGAAAATTACTTTGTTTTTTAGAATTACCTGATAAGTAATCATTATGAATAGAACTTATAGACTTATTTATCAATTTTCGAGTTTGTGAATTCAAGAGTGTTTTTCTAACTTGAATAAACTCTCATTTCAAATGCTTGCTTATTCAATAAAGGAGAAGGAAAGGCTAATAAAGTGTTAATCTCAAGCTGCAGGCATACCTTCAGTCCTCTCAATAGTGCCCTTCAGTCTCCCCCATATTTCTCCCATTCAGATGATCAGCCTCATAGGAAAAAACGCTGAGCTATGTAAAGAAAATTCCCATAATGCCTCGCTTCTGCGCCAAGATAGAGGATAGAGTGCCGCGTTTCTGTGAGTGCTTATGGCTGTATTTACATAGACCTTTCTGATAAAGCTTACTTAGTTTTTACCTTTTCTTCTCCTTTAATATGGAAAACACTCAAAACTTTTCATTTCCAGTTTTTCAGGTTTTTTGAATTTTTAAACCATAGCTCGAATTTTAGCGGAAAAAATTTGAATTGTGAAAAAATTAAAATTAAAACGTTGATAAATCCACCCCCCTAAAACCATTAAGTTTTCCATTTGAGTTTTGATATTTTATTGCCTTAATAAATATCAGAAATCTGAGTTTTGGAACCATAATTCGAATTTTGTGAGTGGCAGAGTTCTTAATCCTGCTCTTGTATTTTTTTTAACTGATTTTTCTTTTCCATAATTGTTTTTTTGCTTAAATTAACAGTCATTTTTTGAAACAATTTGTGAAACAAATTTATTACACATCCACTGGAGTTTAATATACACTGCTCAAAAAACATAAAGGGAACACTTAAACAACACAATGTAACTCCAAGTCAGTCACACTTCTGTGAAATCAAACTATCCACTTAGGTAGCAACACTGATTGACAATCAATTTCACATGCTGTTGTGCAAATGGAATAGACAACAGGTGGAAATTATAGGCAATTAGCAAGACATCCCCAATAAAGAAGTAGTTCTGCAGGTGGCGACCACAGACCACTTCTCAGTTTTTATGCTTTCTGGCTGATGTTTTGGTCACTTTTGAATGCTGTCGGTGCTTTCACTCTAGTGGTAGCATGAGATTGAGTCTACAACCAAAGCAAATGGCTCAGGTTGTGCAGCTCATCCAGGATGGCACATCAGTAAGAGCTGTGGCAAGAAGGTTTTCTGTGTCTGTCAGCGTAGTGTCCAGAGCATGGAGGCGCTTCCAGGAGACAGGAGGCAACAACCCATCAGCAGGACCACTACCTCAGCCTTTGAGCAAGGAGGAACATGAGGAGCACTGCCAGAGCCCTGCAAAATTACCTCCAACAGGCCACAAATGTGCATGTGTCTGCTCAAATGGTCAGAAACAGATTCCATGAGGGTGGTATGAGGGCCCGACATCTACAGGTGGGGGTTGTGCTTATAGCCCAACACCGTGCAGGACATTTGACATTTGCCAGAGAACACCAAAATTGGCAAATTCGCCACTGGCACCCTGTGCTCTTCACAGATGAAAGCGAAAGCAGGTTCACACTGAGCACATGTGACAGACATGACAGAGTCTGGAGATGCCGTGGAGAACGTTCTGCTGCCTGCAACATCCTCCAGCATGACAGGTTTGGCAGTGGGTCAGTAATGGTGTGGGGTGGCATTTCTTTGGGGGGCCGCACAGCCCTCCATGTGCTCGCCAGAGGTAGCCTGACTGCCATTAGGTACCGAGATCCTCAGACCCCTTGTGAGACCATATGCTGGTGCGGTTGGCTGTGGGTTCTTCCTAATGCAAGACAATGCTAGACCTAATGTGGCTGGAGTGTGTCAGCAGTTCCTGCAAGACAAAGGCATTGAGGCTATGGACTGGCCCGCCCATTTCCCAGACCTGAATCCAATTGAGCACATCTGGGACATCATGTCTTGCTCCATCCACCAACGCCACGTTGCACCACAGACTGTCCAGGAGTTGGCGGATGCTTTAGTCCAGGTCTGGGAGGAGATCCCTCAGAAGACCATCCACCACCTCATCAGGAGCATGCCCAGGCGTTGTAGGGAGGTCATACAGGCACGTGGAGGCCACACTACTGAGCCTCATTTTGACGTGTTTTAAGGACATTACATCAAAGTTGGATCAGCCTGTAGTGTTTTTCCACTTTAATTTTGAGTGTGACTCCAAATCCAGACCTCAGTGGGTTACTACATTTGATTTCCATTGATAATTTTTGTGTGATTTTGTTGTCAGCACATTCAACTATGTAAAGAACGAAGTATTTAATAAGACTATTTCATTCATTCAGATCTAGGATGTCTTATTTTTGTTTTCCCTTTATGTTTTTGAGCAGTGTATTTCTAGAACAGTGACCATATTTAAAAATTCTGCTTGAGTAGAGTTCCAGTTTTAAACATTAGTAATGTTGAGAATTTTACTTTCCCTATTAGAGTCAGAGAACATGCTTAAAGGAACAGTAACACCAACAATGACAGCATTTTAATGTAATTAAAATATAATGTACTGTTGCCCTGCACTGGTAAGATTGCTGTGTTTGCTTCAAAAACAATGCTTTAGTTTATATAATTAAACTGCTGTGTAGCTGTGGGGGCAGCCATTCAAGCTATATCTCTTAGGTAACCTGTTCCTTTTCTCCTTTTTTCCAGTTAAGTGGTTGCCCCATGGCTACACAGCAGCTTATTTATATATAAACTATAGCATATTTTTTGAAGCAAACACACCAGTTTTACCAGTGCAGGATAACAGCACATTATATTGTAATTACTTTTATTCACTTATAACTTATAACTTTATTTTTGGTGTAACTGTTTCTTTAATTTAAGGGGTTGTTTATCCATTCCTAGTGAAAAACCAACCTAAGACTGGTTAAACATTATTATTAATGGCTGTGTATTATTGTATACTTAAAGGCATATTTCATTTTGGAATGAGGTTTATGTGCATTATTATGTACTTATAATACATTAAATGAGCTGCTTAACATAAAACCAACTTTTATTCTGATAGAAAGTAGAGCAATTTACATTTGATCTTTTTCTCATTTGCCTTTAAATTTTGCCAGCCTCTGTCTTCTAATATAATTATTGACCCCAGCAACCAGAGAGCATTATTATCTGACTAGATGTTTATTGATAAATATGTTTAACATGTATCTCTTTAAACTGTTCTTCACAGATCATTTTGAATTCCAAAAAGGTAGCAAACAGATACTAACATTTTAGTTAAAGTCTTTATATGTCCACTAACCATGCCATTATATCCCATGGTGTGCTGGATCCTAACTCTACCCTGAGTCCTAAGGACTGTTGCTTTTGGCCTTCTGAGATACAGTACAGTTTAGACATTCAAGGACACAGTTACAAGGATGTGTGGGAGGGTTGCTTGAAACTAAATGGAACATAATGCTGTTAAACAAATTTAAGTGCACACAAACACTTAGGGGTATATGTATCATGCTGTGTAAAGAGTGGAGTAAAGCATTACAGGTGATGTTGCCCAGGGCAACCAATCAGCAATTAGATTTCAATAGTTAGAAAACCAATTCAAAGCATCTGATTGGCTGCTATGAGCAACATCACCGGTAATGTTTTACTCCACTTTTTACACAGCATGATAAATATACCATTTATTGTTATTCAATCATTCTTACAGTTAAGATTTTTTTGCTTTTAGAATAAAGGGACTTCATTTTAAGTTTTTTGACAGATGAGCTTCAATCCACGATCCATTTCTTCCTCTAGGGCATACATTTAAATTCTAGCTATATTGGCTGTCTGAGCCCTTTTGCTTGGCTTTGTTTGCCTCTGCCTCCTCCTTAATATATTATCTGGCAAAATAGAAAATCAAGGTAGAATATTTCTGAATTTTCAATAGCCGACATATTTCTCTTTAAAGGAACAGTAACACCAAAAAATGAAAGTGTATAAAAGTAACTAAAATATAATGTGCTGCTGCCCTGCACTGGTAAAAGGTGTGTGTTTACTTCAGAAAGTCTACTATAATTTATATAAATAAGCTGCTATGTAGCCATGGAGGCAGCCATTCAAAGGAGAAAAGGCACAGGCACATAGCAGATAACAGATAAAACACTATTGTATTCTACAGAACTTATCTGTTATCTGCTAAATAACCTGTGCCTTTTCTCCTTTTTTCCAGCTTGAATGGCTGCCCCCGTGGCTACACAGCAGCTTATTATATAAATTATAGTAGTGTTACTGTAGCAAACACACCAGTTTTACCAGTGCAGGGCAACAGTGCATTATATTTTTATTACTTTAAAGCTCTTTCATTTTTTGGTGTTACTGTTCCTTTAAGCTCTGCTTCTTCAGGATTTTTGCTACTGAGCCGTAGCTGAATTCTTTAAAAAGGAAAAAAGGAAAAAAATAAAAAGTGTCAATTTAAAGAATTTGAAGACAGCACTTTTCCTAGTTGCTCAAATGGCAACTGTTATTCCGTTTGAGTACAGCATATTGTCTGAGCTGAGCAATGTCATAATTTTTTATCCCAAAGTCACTGAGAATTTGGATCCAACACTTAATTCTGCTGATATATATATAACTGCGGTGTATATTTTTAACAGCGTTTGTGAGGGTCAGTTTATGCTTAGAGAAATGTTAGAAACTTAAACTATAGCTATGCAGTACATACCCGTGTAGCTTTCTCCCACATTCACACAGGGGTTCTCTACGCTTTATTTTTATCATATAGATTTTATAAACTGATAGATCTTTTTACTTACAAATAGAATCTGAAATGTATTTCTTCATCTTGTATCGTTAATTAGAGGTTTTAAAATGTAAAGTATTCTTTAAATCAGTGGCTTGTCTGATAAATATTTTATGAGCAGTGAGGCATATCACCGCCGAATAACGTATCATTCTAAAATCTAATATCTAATGATGGCCTTCAGATTGCTACCTGCAACCATTTGTGTTGTACAAAGTTTTGCCTTGTGGTTCACTTCATTGCCATTTTGAAATGGCTAAACATTGAAAGTCATAAAACAAGAAGTAGGATAATTGCTTATGCTTTCATGCAAATGTCTCGGTTTTCCCTCTAAAATACAGCTTTTTATGCTACATAGTCTGATTTAAAATGCTGAAAGTTATCCTTATTACTTGAGTGTGGAATGTAAAGTTCATTGAAATTATACTGGCCATGCTTCATTGCTCTTATAGCCTTTCCACATTCATCTATTTGCATTGCCCATTGACTTATTGTTACTTTTGCACCATCTAAGCCTTTCATTTTCTTCAGTTTAGCTGAATTATGAGACATGTTAGTAGCAAGTGAATACTAAAATGTTAAATACCAATGCCATAATTTGTGATCTTTGTAGAAGCCAGGCTAGTTACTGATTTTTAGTGATGGTGGTATGTTAAGAGGCTGGGAAGCTATTCATTGTTACTTCTTTCTGACACTTTTTTTTCATTGCATGTTCAGGTAAAATTAACCAATTTAATACGAAGTTTAATAAATGACTGTTTGTATAATTGAATGGGTTTACTTTGTCTTAGCAATCAGGTGGTGCTATATGATTTTATAAATATAACTGTTTAATCTACGTGTAATTGTCAAATGCTTCTTAAAATGGCTCATGTTTCTTTGTGCAGCTAAGTTAGTAACTAGTGGGCCAGAATCTATAAATCCTTCCACACAAATGTCCATACAAACCCACAGATTAATTTACTGCTTTTTGTTTAGTAAGTATAATTGAATATTGTTTCAACAAAGAAAACAAACACTTTTTTGCACTTTTTTTGTAATCTTCCACTCTAGTGATGCACTCCTTGCAGACATCATTCCCTGGCAAACACTCTCATACCTTCTCCACTTATCCTCTAGCAAAGGAGTCTCTACATTCTCCCTATTGGACTGATAGCTCAGTTCTGAGTTTCCTTTCCATATGTCAGGTGACTTTGGTCATCTCATCCTTACTTTTCTCTACACCTTTTTGCTTTTACATTTTCTTTGCCTACCTGCCTGGCAGCCTCTTACTCTCCCTTTGTCTTGACAAACCCTGAACTCTCTCAGTTTACAGCTGGGAGGTAATTTTTATCTTAAAGTATTCACTCAGTTTCTCTATACTCCTAATATGTCCTCATATGGATGCTAAGAACACTCAACCTGTCAAATTAAAAAGCAAAATATCCTTCACTCTTCTTGAGTGACCCAAAGAATTCCATGCATCCTTTTCTAGGCATGACCACTTCCACTAAAGTCATCCCTACTATCCAAAAAAACAAATGTCCTCAATATATATCCCTTCTTTTACTGGTGAGACCTCTCCAAGAAGATGAACTGTCCTTAGAGGAAGGAGACCCTTCAGATCCTGAAGATGTGCAAATTGTGACAGGAACTCAATAAATCCTAAGCAGATGCAGTGGAAGCCACAAATGTCAAGAATCCTATCCAATGTGCCATTTAGGAGATGTACAGGAACAAGGTTATCAAACCTACTACACCAGCTAAGACAACACTAACCTTTTTTTGGTTCCCAAAATGTATGGCTCCTCATACACAGATTTCAAGAAGCTAAACTTATTCCTAGATGTCCCAACCTTCAAAATGAAAGCTTTTCACTCAATCATCGCCAAAGTTGAGCAAGATGATCCCTTTCATTGTTTTGAATTATGCCTTTTTGTCCAATCCTATCCATTAACAGTACCAAAAATGTTTTTACTTCACCTTTTCAACAAAACATTATCAGTTTCAAGCCACAGCACTAATGGTTTTCACCAAGGTCATTGCAGGCTTGGTAGCCTATATGAGACAAACACTTAACCATCAGATGATGTTTGGACCATGCTCACATACATACTGAAAGATACATTCAAATTATCTGCCATCACAACTGGATATTACACACATTAAAAAGCTCCCTCATCCCCTTTTAATGCATTATCTTTCTAGGGGTCCTGATCATTTCTGGAACTCACTCTCTCGCCGAGAAAAGAATTTTCACAGAAGCCCACACCACAGTTTTTATCCCAAACATGTCTATAAAACACAGTATGTACCTATTTGATTTTAAAGGAGGTGCTTCACCTTCAACTTATCTTTTGATAAACTAGAGAGCTGCTGCACAAAAAGCTAAGGTAATAAAAATTTTAAATAATTAAGCCAATTGCAATATTTTTTTCAGAATGACAATGTCATACTAAAAGTTGAATCAAAGGTTAACTATTCTGTCCTGGACTAATGCTCACCAGGCTGCAGCAGACTAGGTTTGCAATGCAGCTATATGGTCTTCCATTCATCAAAAATTTAAATTATTAGCAATTCAACTTTCATATACATATTTTTCTTCTATAGTTTGTCATCTCCATAAATAAACTATACCTTGTCTTGTACTACACCTTACCCACCATTACCAAAGTGTGTAAGTAATGCTTGGCATTACTTCTGTAGTTTTAGGAAAGTTTCTTCACATATGTCTCTTTTGCATGTTCACTATAAACCAAATGCATTTGTACAGCTATAAGATAATTCCCCAAAGTGTGAGCCATATCCCCAATATATATATATATATATATATATATAATAATGTAATTTTCACATCAGCTCTGTAGGTATTAACATTTCATTTCTCAAATGACAAATGTAAGGAATCAAGATCATGAAGAAGGTTGGTTTATCCCTTTAGGAAGAATATTTTACAAAACTGTATTTTGTACACATTTATGCTTTGGGACAACTAAACTGGTGGCTATACTTTAAATTATGCAGCCATAGAATAATAAAATCTCCTGTCATACCAGAACTCTTTACTATTTGGCCAAAGGATTTAATGACATGCTATTTAGCCGAACCATACAGTGTTGAGTATTATGCACAGCACAAAACTGTCAGACTATTTTTCTTTTAATGCATAAATTATAGAAACTGTCAATCAGGTGTTCTGAAAAAACTGTCTTTGCAAAATAGATTTGCTGGAACTTTAATGCCGCAGTACTGTGAAATACATTGCACTTGCTGTAATTCAGAATGTTGCTGTGCAGAATAAGTCTGGCACATCAGATGCTGAAAAAGTTAAGCAGATTGCATGATATGTAGCATGAATTATGTGAGCACAAATAGTAATACAAACATGAAAAGGTGTCCCTGCTCTGAAGGCATAACATTTGTAATTGATTATAATTCTTAAGTACAAATCAGGAAATAAGTCACAAGGTGGGGTGATTTCACTCCAACTTGCAGCTCAGAAAAGTAAAGTGTGACTGAAGTTTATCAGAGCACAGGTCACATGGCTGTGGCACCCTGTGAAATGAAGAATATGGCTAGCCCCATGTGAAATTTCAAAATATTAAAAAATCTGTTTGTTTTTTGAAAAACAAATTTCAAAGCAGGATTCTGCTGGAGGAGCTCTTTGAAGATGTTTTTTTAAAAAACTATAACATGTTTTCCCTTGACCGAATTCCTTTAACTTTTAATATTTAATATTTCTACATTCCCACTTCTTTGTCATAATAAAATAGTTACCAGGCTAAAGTGATCAAACCAAATCAAAATTTTGCAGAAATAAATCTAGCAAGGTGTGCATAGAACTGTATCAGGAAAGTCATCTGTTTAGTTGCTAAAAAAGAATGAGCATTGTATTTATTAAAGTATTAAGCCTAATAACACATTTATAAATCAGAAACTTATCATTTTTTTCCAGCTATAACCATTCTTATTGCTCGATAAAAAGGCAAATATCTGAAATGTGTCCCATTGTCCTATTGCATCAACCAACTTCTCTTAATCTTCAGAAGCTTATGAAGTTTATGAAGGTTTTTAGATTTATTCAGAACATAAATCTGTAAACAATCTGATTGGGATAAATCTGGACTTTTTAAGTAATGTGTTGTCTAACATTCAAATTTTCTCCTATCTGTCCTTAGAATATTGTAGAAACATTTTTTGGGGAGAATAAGGGTTTCCTCTGGGATTTCCTTCCGTTCCTCAGCATTTTTCTTTTTGTGGACACATGAAATAAGACAAAATCAATAAATTTCTCCAAGTCATTTGCTGTTATGCTAGGGTTCTTTGTCAGCAACACACTCTTTTTTCCTGCAGGGATAATAGGTACTGTGAAGTCAAAAGAAGAAGTCTCATATTTCAAAAGCTATATTAAAAAAAAAAAATAGCGACAAACAATTAAAAAGTTGATTAGAATTGGTCATTCTCTCTCAGTGATCCCCAACCAGTGGCTCAGGAGAAACATGTTGCTTACCCACCCCTTGGATGTTGCTCCAAATGGCCTTTTAAACAATGCCACACTAAACATTGTAATGATTTCATCTTAGTTCTGTTATAAAAGAGAAATGAACAGAAGCATATTCAACAAAAACGCTTTTATATATAAAAACCCAACCCACTAGTACTGTACATCTGTTACACCATCCACCTTTATCTGCCTCGTAAGAGATGTATCAGAAAGGCTAATAGGTCACATGAGTTTGTGGTTCATATTTATTTGAATAAGCTAGGATACTAGTACTGAGCATAGCCCTGCACTGTTGACTTGGTGGTACAGATGTGGGACCTGTTATCCAGAATCTCGGGACCTGGGGTTTTCCGGATAAGGGCTCTTTCCGTAATTTGGATCTCCATAACTAAAGTCTGCTAAAAATAATTTAAATATTGAATAAACCCAATAATAATAAGGATTAATTATATCTTAGTTGGAATCAAGTACAAGGTACTGTTTTATAATTACAGAGAAAAAGGAAATAATTTTTAAAAACTAGAATTATTTACTTATAATGGAGTCTATAAGAGAGAGCCTTTCTGTAATTCGGGAACTTTCTGGATAACGGGTTTCCAGATAAGGGATCCCATACCTGTACTGGATGTTGCATGTAAACACTGGTCAAAATCAAGAAAGGCACAAATTGTCTGTAGAAAATAGTTTATGTTGCTTCCCTCCCTCCGTATTAATATTTGTATTAGTTTCATTTTATATGTATATGTGTAACAAAGAAACACATCTTGTAGCCAGTATTGACCAGCTGTTTTGTATCTTGAAATGGTAAATATTTATTTCTGCCATAGTAGCCGGTACACAAATAGAACTTATCTCAACACATAGCCTGCATCATATATTATCTTGTCATAAAGGGCAGGACAATAAGCACTCTGCTGGATATGACTGAGGAAAGGCCAATTATAGCTAGTAATTTCAAGCTACCAATGTTTTCTATTTCTGCTGTCAGTTATAGGACCTTGATAGTTGGCACATATTTTTCCTTGAACATTTTCTTTGTCTAGTAAATTTAATGCATATTCCCAGAGGTGTTGGCCTGACAATAGTATATTGCTCAATTTGCTTACTGAACAGGCAGCTGCTTTCGCTTACATTAGCTGCCAATATGCCCCAGCACTTTATCATAGTTATTACTTTCTTGAAATACCTGATGTTTCACATTCCCATTTTCCTTGGCCTTCTTGTCTCTGCTAGGGCCAGAATGCCACTTTTAATAGTTGTTTTTGTTTGATGGGCTTGTCTTCGGAATTGTTAAGTTGACAGTGATGCCTCCATGATTTGTGTCACATCATTTATATGAGAGCTGTCTTCTACAACCTCCAAACAAAATATAGTTTGGTTTTCTGCTCCCATTTCTATAAAATGTGACCAGGTAGTATTTAAGGGTTTGTTCCAATAAAAGTATTCTTACTGTTTATAAACAAACAGGTGATCAATGCGCCCATTAAATACTGCATGTTTAAAACAGCAGCTATTAATATGGTAAATGAAAATTCAAGATGATAAAACACTTTATTGCGTAGTTGCCGAATACAGCATAGTGCCCTAAATCAGCCTTGTGAAGAACTGGAAGGCAAATGGATGTTTGCCTTATACTGGGTTGCAGCTACTGAGTATGTACTTAGTTATTATATTAATTGTATTTAATAGATTTTTTTATTGTAATGTTAGTGATTAAAGTTCTGTTATGCATTAGGCTTTTTTTTGTAAAATCTTTTTATTTTCTACATCATTATAGAATGAATGGAACAAACTGCATTAACCTTTACTATGTCTGTTAATTGATTTGCCCTTAAGATCTGGAAGAGAATTCTTTGTTTTTATTATTTTTATTTTAAATGCCTCCAACATTAATTCCCATTACACTTGTGTATATTTCTTCCTTCTTTCTTATGTACTAAAAGGACAATATTTGCCCAGGTCTAATCGTAAAGGGGACATTTTACGAAAAAATTTAAATCCAAGTTTCGCATGAATAAATACGCCTTTGGCAATGTGCCTTTATAAAAAAAAATCTGTGCTGTTTTACTTGTGCTGCAGTAGTTCCAACAGGCAGAAAAGCTTTATGTGTCTCTGTTTTGAAGGCTTCTACCTTTTTCAAGCAAGAAAGACACAATTATAAGTTGTTCTTCACTTTGGAGCTCAATATTTATTTCAAAGTCCTGCAGCCACCTTGAGCTGTTTCTTTAATCAGATGTCTGCTTGTAAAAAAAGCTGACCAGTGAATGCTACCTGCTAATGGTATCTACTGTTATGTGACAAACTTTGCATGTTTTATCATGAAATACAATTATACCATATTGTAAAAATTATATTTTTATAAAATAGTTATAAAATTGGCAACCCCAAAGCAGCATTTCATACAATAAAAAGCTGTTAGTAAAGCATATAGCCTAAAATATACAAGGGCAAATACAACATTAAAGCTCCCACTAACTTAATGATGTACTAATACTGCAATGCTCTCAAAATACTTTTGCTGTAGTAAAGGCACTAAAATGGGGTTAAACATTCAACTTATTTTCACTTACCGTTTACTAAGGGATTTTTAGTAAGGCACAGGGTTGGACTGGGCCGCGAGGTGGGTCTCGGTGGGCCCTGGCGGCCCAGACCCAACCCTTCCCAGCGCCCCCCCTGCCGGACTGTTCCTCTCCTGACGTGTTAAATTTATGCGTGCTCGGGCGGGGGCACCCGGTGGGCCCTGCAACCCCCAGTCCGACCCTGGTAAGGCATATAAGGAAGCTTTTTAAGGCCCAGCTTTTCACAGAATATTCAGAGGCTACCTCCGACAATGATGAGCTGTGGTATTTCACTTGGTTTTATTGTGACTAGAGATGTAGCGAACTGTTCGCCGGCGAACTAATTCGCGCGAACATCGGGTGTTCGCAAGTCCACAAATTCGCGAACTTTTCGTGATGTTCGCAATTTGGGTTCGCCGGCACCGAAAAAATCGCAAAAGTTACGATAACGTTACGAATGCTCCGAAAAAGTCGCAAAACTTACGATAACGTTACGAATGCTCCGAAAAAGTCGCAAAACTTACGATAACGTTACGAATGCTCCGAAAAAGTCGCAAAACTTACGATAACGTTACGAATGCTCCGAAAAAGTCGCAAAACTTACGATAACGTTACGAATGCTCCGAAAAAGTCGCAAAACTTACGATAACGGTACGACTGCTCCGAAAAAGTCGCAAAACTTACGATAACGTTACGAATGCTCCGAAAAAGTCGCAAAACTTACGATAACGTTACGAATGCTCCGAAAAAGTCGCAAAACTTACGATAACGTTACGAATGCTCCGAAAAAGTCGCAAAACTTACGATAACTTTACGAAAGCGCCGGAAATTACGAAAAAGTCGCAAAATTACCGATCATTTCGAAAAACGGCGTGTGTCAATTTTTCAGAGAAGTTTTTGCCCTTGATCCCCCTCCTGCATGCCACTGTCCAGGTCGTGGCACCCTTTAAACAACTTTAAAATCAGTTTTCTGGCCAGAAATGGCTTTTCTAGGTTTTAAAGTTCGCCTTCCCATTGAAGTCTATGGGGTTCGCAAAGTTCGCGAATATTCGCAATTTTCGGCGGAAGTTCGCGAACAGGTTCGCAAACTTTTTTTTTGAGGTTCGCTACATCCCTAATTGTGACAAGCCCTAGTTTTGATGATTCCATTTCAAATAAATAATTTCCCTTACTTCTTGAAGATAGTGTACCGTATCAACTGTACATGTGTGCACCACATAATTAAGCCACAGAGCTGCCACTATTCCCTTTGCAACATTTCTACTTCAAGGCTAAATGCATACCTCCCAACATTTTGAAAACGGAAAGAGGGACAAAAATGCTGCGCACAGCCACACCCATTTTTGCAATCACACCCCCTAAATACCACTCCCTTTTTTGGGGGGGGTTTTGGGGTTCTGTTTTATGTGTTATTACAGTTTTGCTGAAAAGGTGAAATTGCCCTTTAAACTGCAAGTCTCAGTTCCCCCTAGAGACTTGTTTAGCTTATTAGTTACAGTTGTATCTCAGTGCAGGGGGGGGCTTTTTAACTTTCTGGGCTCTCTGCCAAAAGCCCACTTATTTAATTAAAAGTGAGAAACAATGTTTCTAATTGCAGGGGATGCTCGTTAAGATTTCTGGGCTCTCTGCCAAAAGCTACTTTCAATTCAGTTCAATTTGTATCTTTTTTAGCATCAGTGCAGGGACTTTTCAGTAAGAATCTGGGACTGGGGGTTGAGCTGTCAAATGAGGGACTGTCCCACGAAAATTGGGACAGTTGGGAGGTATGATAAATGTAGTAAAACATTGGTTATGGAAATTCAAATTATCAACTTATTATTTTTAATATCTAATGAATGCCATTCTCACTCCTAGTGAGAACTGTGTGAACTTAATTGTGTTAAGGATCATTTGTTGGAGGTATCCTGCATGTTCCTGGAGTGTGCCTTAAAGTGATAGTGACACAAAAAAAACATACAATACAATACAATGATTCTACATACAAAGTTACCTATAGATCAAGTTGGTCATTTTTTACTGATAGGTTTGCTTTTGTAAGTAATTGTTACTTGAAGTTCCTAAATCTGACTGTTTTGCCAACCTGACTGTCCCATCTCAACCTGACAGTTATAGCTTCTAATGCTACCCGACTCCTACTGCACAAATATGGCAGCCCCCTCATAGAGGAACATGGGGGATCTGATAAGTAATGTAAAAGCATTTGACAAATACTTTTATAGCAACATTATAAATAGCATGCACAGGCTATGTTATGATAGATGTAAAAAAGGTTTCTTTTCTGGTGTCAGTATCACTTTAAGTTAATACCTGGACTGTTGTGACAGTTCAGACCCCGTCGACCTATGGTACTGCATGCCTCAGAAGCTGGGGATAGTGCAGGTTCTAGGAAAGACCTTACTCAGCAGACTAGTGTTAGGAAGGTTGGAATAGTACTTATGATTAGGTCATTTTGCAAAAGGAGGCTTTCAGAAGGACATTTGTGTGTGTGCCCACCTTTACTTTGGTTTAAACACTGTTTAGTAGTAGCTAATGGCATCCTGGAATGGATTAGCTGGTGGGGATACAAAGTAATGTGAGTGGGTAAGAGTCTTGTTAGATTTGGCAGGACTCTTTGTGCACTCTAATTGCATGAAAAATGTTGATCTGTTCACTGGAAATTATCATAACTTAAGAAAACAAACAAAAAATGTGCCAAATATTTTATTTCATTTTTTATTTTACTATAACTTCATTTGTAATTCTAGAAAATTTGTGGTCAACAGTTTCATGGGCTTAATTTGTGTCAGATTATTGCTGCACCTGAACAAAAACAGAACTGGTGACATAAATATTTATAAATAGATCTAGATTGTACATACCGGAACAGAATTATATAATGAGCCATAGTCCATTGAAGTGGGTCCAGTCAATTTAAGATCATCTAAATGACAGTGGAGAAAAATCTGCTTCCATTACTCTCTGCAGATTGGATTGCAAAAATGCAGATTTCCTATCTTAACTTTTGATCCGTGTCAGCTGATTTGCCTCTACTTGAATGTGAAGGAAACAATAAAGGGTAAACGTATCAGATGGGTAATATGTCTGGCTTTATGATGCTAATTCATTAAAGTGTCTAAAATAACTCACTGCTTGTGCCAAGAATACTTCTACCCTAAATAACAGAAGCACATAAAGTGCTGTATTCGAATCACTGGCTGCTTCCGACTTTGAAGAGATGTTCTAATGCAAACATCTATTCTACTACTCTGCACATGTAGAATAAAATATGGGGAGTGCATCTACCATTAATTAGTCACTATACATGCTGAATAAAATGGATGAGATATATTCTTTTGGCATATAGAGAGCAATAAATTTACTGGGCTTTATTTTCAAGGGCAAGCTATATTTACATACATATAAAAGTAATAGGATGCTGGTAAAGGTTATTCTTATTTAGAATATTGCTATATCAAAATTCTTTGTAAGGTGAACTAACAAAAAGTTACTGAATTTGTGAGAGACTTGACGTCAGATCATAATGAAATAAAATCATGCTGTTATAGTCATTAAAGTGAAAATAATTTTTATATATGACATGTAATTGGATTCTGTAACACAAAAATGGCTGTAATAAGGGAGTGGCTTAGCCATACATATTGTGTAAAATAGAAAGGAGATAAACTACTAAACCAATATATGTGGGTGTGAGAGTGTGAGTGTAATAGATTATTTTGTGGCAGTGCACGCCCCCCCCCCCCCTCCCCCCAAAAAAAAGGTCAATGGCCCAGGTGCTTCCAAAAGGAATATAGGCTAATAATTTATTTTAAGGAGGGGGAGACATCAGTAAACCCCATTCATGTAATGCCAATTTTAATTGAGTGACACATTTTTGTGCTTAAAGGAGTGGTTCACCTTTAAGTTAACTTTTAATATGTTATAGAATAGCTTATTCTGAGCAACTTTTCAGTTGGTCTGCATTATTTTTTTCTTATAGTTTTCGATCTATTTCCCTTTTTCTTCTAACTCTTTGCAGCTTTGAAATGGGGGTCACTGACCCCAGCAGCCAAAAAACCATCGCTCTGTAAGGCTACAGTTTTATTGTTACTGTTACTTTATATTACCTACAGTATTTTTCTATTTGTTCCCTCTCCTATTCTTATATCAGTCTTTCATTCAAACCACACCCTGGTTGCTAAGGTCATTTGGACCCTAGCAACCAGATAACTGCTGAAACTCCAAACCGGAGAGCTGCTGAACAAAAATTGAAATAACTAAAAACTACAAATAATAAAAAAAGAAAAAACAGTTGTAAATTGTTTCAAAATATTACTCTCTACGTCAGGGATCCCCAACCTTTTATACCCGTGAGCCACTTTCAAATGGTAAAAGTTTTGGGGAGCAACACAAGCATGGAAAAAGCTCCCGGAGGTGCCAATGAGAGCTTTTATTATAGCCCCTATGTTGACAGAAGGCTGTGTTTGGCAATTACACCTGGTTTTATACAATTAAAGCTTGCTTCCTAACCAGAAATTAAAAAATAAACACCTGCTTTGAGGCCACTGGGAGCAACATCCAAGGGGTTGGCGAGCAACATGTTGCTTACGAGCCACTGGTTGGGGATCACTGCTCTACGTCATACTAAAAGTTAACTTAGAGGTGAACAACCCTTAATCTTAAAGGACATGTAAAGCCTACAATTGCCTACAATGTATATCAGTAGGGCACCCCCACCCAAATGGCATCATTTGTACTACATATATCCCCTCCATTTACCAGCACCATCACATTTTCCTAAAGCAAATAGCAGCTTTCACCCGGTGGCCATTTTTCCTCTGATAGGTAATCAGATACATTTAAATCTGCAAACAGCCTACACACACACTTCACCTACGGGTGGGCAATATCGGGAGAATCCAGGGTAATTCAATCGCATTATAATAACGGGCATAGGTAAAGTTGGTCCGGGGACCGCATCAACAAGCCGATGCGTTCCCCGATCCGACTAGATTTTCTACCCTGCCCGATCGAGATCCGGACAATTTCAGGCCGGATATCGGTCGGGCAGGCCCGTTGGATGTGCCCATACATGGGCCGATTAGCTGCCAAATCGGTCCAAGGGCTACTATCAGCCCGTGTATGAGGGCCTTTACACTTTGTTTAGCCACATAATGTGCTGAGTTTGCCACCTGGAAGTTGCTTTATGCAATGTATTTGGTAACACAGCTTGTTTCTGGTGGTGATTTTTTTTCATTGACTTTGTACCACCTTTTGAGATTTCTTGCCACAATGCTGTCTTTTTCTATGACAATGTTGTACTGGCAGTTTATATTAAAAATTTAAATTTGAGGAAAAAAAACAACAAATAAATGTTTTATTTGCTGTCAGTTCTTCAATCCTAAATGAAAGTGTTGACCCTGTCTGTAGCAGCACTTGCTCACTCAGCATACAAAAGGTGCAGCACGTGGGCTTAACATAAGCCTTTACCATTAACCCCAGGGGCCCTGTACATTACTCCTCTTTAAAAACTCACTTCCCATACCGGACTGACTAGATTTAAGTATTTTCACTGCTAGCATATATTTTGGGGGGAAAATATGTTGTAAAAATATAAACTGAAATTAATTCTAGTAGTCTATTTAAATTCTAAATTATCTTAAATATGTCTATAGCTATTATAATAATGAAGTTACCCTGGTAGGTACAGGTAGATGTCAAGGCAGATAAACTTAAGTAACTTTATATGCTAAATCACTGAGGAGATATAATTACATGTATTTTATTAAACGTCTTAGCTTAGTCTTATCCAGTGAATATACTTTAATTTGGCACAGCCATTTAGATGAGGCCCAGTACAAATTTAGTGTAAAATTAAATTATCTCTCACCCTTGAGAAGTAGGATTCTACTCCTGTGCTAAATTCATTAGCTAGGCATTTAACTGAAATTATATGGCAGTTTTAATAAAAAAAAAAGTGACTGGTTGTAAGTTAAATCCCCAGTATACATCTTTCTTTCAATCCAGAAAATGCAATTAAGATAAAATGTGATGATACAACTAATGATTGTAATTAGTTTAATTGTCAAAATAGTTGCTTACAAAAGTATACAAAACATAGATAATATACTTAGTTCAAGTCAATCTGCTGTGAAAAGTTCTCAGGATTGCATCTATTTACACATGAATGGGCTAAACCCAAAGCGCTGCTGTTTTGCAAGCACACATGGGAAGCCTCATGTTTTTTCATTGTTCTTATCATTTTTAAATTTCAAATGCTTTATACAGGTTTTCTAGACCTGCTTTTTTGTTTTAGAAACACCACTTTAGATTTATAGACTGTACTGGCTTGTTAACATTGACATTAAAATTGGCTTATTTTTGGAGGACTCTTACTACTAAAAATGTCCGTGCAATAACATATATGTTATTTAACTAAAGCAGTGATCCCCAACCAGTGGCTTGTGAGCAACATGTTGCTCACCAACCCTTTGGATGTTGCTCTCAGTGCCCACAAACTAGGTAGTTATTTTTTAAATTCATAACTTGATGGCAAGTTTTGGCTGAATAAAAACAATATTTACTACCAAATAAAGCCTCCTGTAAGCTGATAGTGTGCACAGAGGCTACCTAATAGCCAATCTTAGCCCTTGTGTGGCACCTCCATGAACTTATATGATGCTTGTGTTGCTCTCCAAGTCTTTTGACATTTGACTGTGGCTCACAAGTAAGAAAAGTTGGGGATCCCTGAACTACAGCTACACCAATGCAATGCTTTTTACTCTTCAGGGTAATTACGCACAGGAAACTGCGCAAATAGTGTCATAACTGTCTGTGCACACTGGGTTAACACACAAATGCACAGTACCAGAAAGACAACAGATCAAGTTTAAAAAAGTACACTCAGGCATAATCTTAATGGTAAATAGTGCCCATATCAGGGCCTTTAATTGAAACTGGCGGATACACTGCAAGCCCCTCCCCTAAAACCTCATATTTACAAAATATTATTATATATGCTTAAACATGCACCTGATTAAACACAACCTGGTAGTAGGGTTGCCACCTGTCCGGTTTTGATCCGGACAGCCCGGTTTTCGGAAGGGCTGTCCGGGTCAAAATCTCCTGCCCGGTTTTCCAAATTAGTAGTGAACTTAAAGGGACCAGCAAATAATACAATGCAAGGGCCAACAAAAATGTAATGTTCTTACAACATTAAATAAAATGGGGTTTCTGTTGAATTAAAAGGGGAAGCACTGTATCATGAAAATAATTTTAGCTTTGTTGTCATCTAGTCATTTTCAATCATTTTTATAAACATGTAATAGAACCCTTTTCAATAAATCCTAGCGATAGTTACCCCATTCACCACCAGTTGTGCGTATCTCTTCTAGCACACAGCTAAGTGAATGAGTTCATTCTAGATATCTTGAAAGGGTTCTGAATGTGCATTGACATATACAGTATTAATAACAAATATAAAAATGGCTAGATAACAACATAGCTAAACTAGATTTCAACGGGGTTGAATAGAATATTAGGTTATTTAAACATTGACATATGAATGATATATGTCTAATGCCTAATCAAGGAAAATCAGATCAGATTATTCACTTCGGAGAATAAATGGCTCTTTGGAAAACAAATAATATATTGAAGACTGTTTTAAATCATAGCCTTTTTAATCAGGTGTACTAATTGATATACAGTGGTAAACCAATTATTGTTAACTTTAAAGATACAAAAATTAAATAGTCCCAAGACATTTTTATAGTAAAATGTATAGACTTATCTGCTTGGAGTCTCTCTAAATGTAGCTTCATGCTCTGTTGTGTCATGAATTCATGAATTGTAAGAAAATGGAGGGATGTTTTTAATACCTGAGAGTCACATATATAATTTGACATTTAAGTACTATATGTTACTGTTTTTAATCTTTTATCCCATTGAATTGTATCTGAGCATACATTTCTTTATATGAGAGACATACACATCAGAAGTCTTTGAAACCGTTATAAACAACACTAAAAATGTCTGGGTAGACATTCTTAAAAACCTTATGGGTAACATGTACAACATGTTGTTAATGCTAGATTACACAAGGTATAAAAAAAAAAAGTGTAACGGAAAAGTTGAAAACAACAGCACAAGTATGTGTGAATACATTTGGAAAGTGTGATTGTCAGGCTGTAATGGAAGAACTAGGTTTGCAGTATTTCACTACATTTAACCCTTCTGGAAACAGAATGCTTACATATTATTGTGTTAAATATAAAAATATGTCAAACATCACCAAATATGTCACCATTATATAAATATATGATATTGTATAGATAATAATTTATGTCCTTAATAAAATATGTTACTGTATGACTGTGTTTCCTTACCCTTTCTAGCTATTTATATTATATATACATAAATTTAACTGGACTCCTTAAACTCAGTTGACTCCTCACTGTCAATCTGAAAAAAGTGTCATATGGCTTAGTTCACAGAATAATGGTGATTATTAACATTATTAATTCAAGTATAATTCATTAACAGGTATATGGAAAATTCTGATGGCATAATAGAATGAATGTCTTTGTTGCCCAGTGATATATTTATGGAAATATGTATATTTATTCTCATATACACATGTACATAAATATTCCTGGTTATAAGGTTCTTCAGTCAAAAATATAAATATATTAACAAAGCTATTGACACAAATTTACAGTAATAGCAAACATTGTATAATACAAAACAACACTGAATCTAAATAAAATACAGTATATACTAAGATAATAACACATGTTGATATGTTACATCTAAATCCAATGCTTTCCTTATACTCATCCTATCAGTGCATCTGGCATCTGTATCCTCACTGTAGGAACTCCAGGAACACACTAAAATCCATTCTATTAACCTTGTGCGTGACCATAGATTCATATGTCAAGTTCTGTGTCCATCAAGTAAATCTTAGGGAGTTGACATGAATTCTTAAGGCAGCCCATTGAAGAATCAGGACAGTAAAAGGTGGGAAATACAGTTTGGGGGAAGAAATTTAATTTCCAACTACCCTTGGTCAAAAAGGCGGACACTTTATAGTATGTGTTTGAAGCTTGCATCTGTTGTATCCCAATACTATGCAAAATGTAAATTACACAACATCCTCAAATACACAAGTCACAACGTATATATAAATTATATACATATTGTATGTAAAAAAGATATGACGCAAGCTGATATACTTCTCTGATGAAGTAAAGAGGCCCATGAGGGCAGGAAAAATACTGGGGTTTAATAGCATGGTTCCTCCATATCTGTTGAATTTTGTCGACTTTACAAGTACTTGTGCTTTGAAGAACCTTACATATTTTATAGAAATACACCCTTAATTTCTGAGAGTCATTTTTGTATTAAGGTATTAGGAAAATTACTTTGGATAGTGTTAGGGAGTCTTACATCATTACCATGCTTGTAGCTGCATTGTATTTATTGTTTTATCCTACTGGTTGCATTAGCAGTAATCGACTGTTATTGAAATATACCTGCATACCCTGAAATCTTTTTCAGTTTTTTTATTGTTATTTTAGTTTTATAATACTTAGAGGAGTTTGCTTTTGATGTCCCTATTTTGTTAAGAAAGGACAAAGCTTTACTTTATGTTGTGTGGCAAATTAACTCATAAACACATCCATATATGTGTATAGTTGTTGGATATAATAACTCAGAATATATATAGTGCAGTACTTTTAATACCAAGTATCATTATGCAGTTCACTGCTCGCATAGAAAATTTATATTGCCCAGTATTCTTCCACAGACAAAAGTCCTCTATTTCTTGCTTCTAAGCATCAGATGGGGCCATAAGAAATTCATATACAGCTCCAGATCAAAGTTTATATTGTACTTTACTATTTTCCCCAAGCATTAAGATGGGAACCCTCGTATACATTCCATGAATATTGCACCACAATGCCAAGCAGTGTTTCTAATATAGTGGAAGGAATTTTTTGTGACAACAAAACAACTAGCTTCAGTCTGTGCAAGGAACATACTTTGATTAACCTGATTTGTGCACAGGAAGTTTTGCTGATATTTTTCTGCCAACTGTATATTGATTATAGAGATTTCCTTTAAATTTTAATTAATTTAGATTTATTTTATTTTATTTGAGCAGCTCCATGCTACATAATTCAGGAGGTAGTTGGGAGGGCTAGTGTTGACAGGTGACTCTCCGAACACCATTGCTGACATATGGCTCAGTATGATGTACTGCTGCAAACAAACTGTCTCACTTGCAGACTATAGGGCTCATTAGGTCAAGCAAGCACAGTGGGTAACATGGGATTTTCCCTGCAGTGAGTTGTGTACTTCCCTATAGTTCAGAGGGTTTTGCTGCATCTATTGACACCGGGGAACCCTAGAGATACCTCCCCTCCTGGTCAGACATTAGTTCCAGGCTCCCTCAGTGCCCTTCAGCAATAGGCTCAGCATACTTGTGCCTAAAGAATCGGGTGCAAATGTCATTTGTATGCTGAACACCTTGATGATGCCAGTGAACACTGGAAATGACAGCAGACAGTCTTATAAAATATTTAGTGCAACCAAGCCCAATTTGCAACTGTGGTAGGGGCAGCACAATTGTGTCAAGAGCATAGTGTGTTTAGAAATGAGACCTATGTTAGTCTGGGTGCTCTAGGTTCCCCGCACATTTCAAAAACATACAGGAAAGCTAACTGCCTCATGATGCAATGGAACCAAGTGCTTTGTAACTATTCACACAAGATGTTGGTGCCCTTTGAAGAATGCATGTGCAACAGATTGCATCTACTTTTAGATGTGTTAGATGTGAGGCCTAGGTGAAAAAGTCTAAAAATTCTTGATGTAATGCATGATACAGGCCCATAAGCAATTAAAAGCATCTTGACATAAGTCCATATAGCATTCACAATCTAAAGGCAATATATTGAATGTACTGGGGCAAATTCATCAAAGTACAAGTTTGAATCCCGAAATGGGTAAAATTCGGATTAGATATGATAATTTCAAAATGTCATGAAAATGCTTACGAAAAAATCGTAATAGTCATGATAATATCGTATTGGCAATCCGTAAGTGACGAAATTTTCATATCCGAATGGTTGTAAACAGCGGGAAAACCTTTCTGACTTTGATCCTTCTGTGCATGATTTTGGAAGCCTCCCATAGGAATCAATGGCACTCTGCAGCTCCAACCTGGCCCAAGGAAAGTCACAATACCGAAGCTTTAACGAATCCGAAACTTTCGTACTCGGCACGACAAATACAATTTTTATTGCACAGATAGTCGCAAATGCCACCACTGTTTAAAGCACTTTTTACACTTTTTTTTAGTCAAAATTGACTTCAGTGGCCTGAGGTGGTGTAACACAGTAGAGTGATTTTCTGCAATAGTGTGGTATAAAAATATAGAACCATATATAGCACAATAAACTCTTTGTAGTGGATTATTCACCTGATTTCAAATCATGGCATTAATCCACACATAATGACAAAATACCTTCTGAAAATGTAATTTATTTTACACCACTTGTACATATTTAGCTTAAAAATGTTTTCAACACCTTTATTTGCCACTTAACATGTTTGTAAATAAAACACCGTAGAATTAAATGATTAGGGTAATAAAGATATATAATCCTGGTGACCCTAAGATGTAGATTTACAGTTTAAACTTCAAAATCTTCAGGATAATTACAAGAAAGGTATGGTTATTGCATATTTAGTTGGAAAATGGATGAAAACCAAGTTTTTTCCTCCAGCATTTCATTCTTACACTAAAGGCATTCAGCATCAGAATCCAACATTAACACAGATATTTTCTGTTAGGGAACATATTGTTTGTGACAGGGATTAATTTGATTGAACTACACAATCATTCTCTGACATACTGTTTGTGACAAGCTTGGGGTTTTTTGATTATCCAATATACAACCTGTCTAACCTAGAAATTAGTGACAATAATATGTGGCCTATGTTTCCTTAAGGATAAAATGGAGAGGAAGTAACTTGAGTGCCTTTACTTGACTTTTCATCGCTGTTTTTCTTTGTGTGGTGATATGAAATTGTTTATTGACTAGCTGATTTTTTCTTTCTTTTACTAAGCTATAACTAACATGGTACAACCACTTTACTTATATATGGTTAATGCATTATTTTTTAATAATGCATTAAACATATATTCTTTCTATAGCTCTGTCTCATTCTATGTATCCAGAATCCGGTACATTTGTACTGTATCTTAACTGTTCTCTCTTTTAAAGTCTTAAATATAGTGAGCTTGTGTGTACAAAATAGTATAATTAGACATCAAAAACACTGGTATTTAACTACTGAGTAATTAACAGAACACAAACATTTCAGTAAGTTTTAGGTTTCTCTTCCTAATCGTACCTCTATAATTTACAGTCTTGTCAAATTATCATTTAGAAATGTTTTTCAAAACGCTAAAGGAATTTATGGGCACTAGCGATGAGTACTTTTGTAGTCAGACATGGCTGTGAGATTCTGCATTTCATCATTGGCAAATTTTTGGGGAAATTTTCAGAAAAATTTGGCGCAACAAAAATTCACTGAGCGAGAAAAAAGTCACGGTCATATAAAAAAAGTCAGTTTTGTCAAAAAAGACGCACAGTAGCCACGTTTGCTCTGTTTCATTAATTTTTCAGCAGTTTTTCAAAGTTTTCGGCAAAGTGAAATGGTACAGATTTGCTCACCACTCCGGCCCCTGCACCTTCCTCATTCGCTACCCCCCCTTTGACGCGCATGCGCAGTTGAACGCGGGGGGCGGGGTTTGCGTTGCGATTTGATGGATCATTGCCCCCATCGCGTAAGGGACAAGCGGCGGGGGCAATGACTAAAGAGCACGGACTAGGGGTAGGCAGGAGAGGCTGCCTGGCGCCCCCCAATCGGTGCGCCCTATGCAGCTGCCTCTTCTGCCTACCCCTAGTTCCGGCCCTATCACCACTAATGCCCATTTTTAATCAATGTAATTTCTTTTGTTTGCACTTTATTTATATTTGTCACCAGTAATATGTGAGTAGGTTACTTATTCGGTGTTCATAACATTCTTTCCTTTGCATTGATATATATATTAATTATTTGTAATTTTAAATAATCATTTAGTTCTGCTATTAGGGATCCTGAGGAGCCAGTGATTTCTAGGTCAAAGTCACTAATGTTATTTAAAATAAAGAACAGTTTTACATGTTTCTTTCAAATAGTACAACTAATGTTTTGTTTAGCTTTTTAATGTGCTTTTAATCCCTTTGTCTAATTTCCTAATTTGTTTATATTTGTTCGGTAACTGTTTATTCTACCATTTACATTGGTAGTCTTCAATCCAATACATCCCAGAGACGAGCTGTAGTGTGAATATTGTAAATAAGATATTTAATGCTTCAATTTGATTTAGTTACTGATCACACTCAATTTAGTGTGTAACATGCTTAAATCTAAAAGTTCTGCCAACTTCATTAAATCTCTGTATATAGGTATAGGATCTATAATCCAGAATGCATGGTTCTTTCCATTATTTAGATCACATACCTTACATCTGGTCAAGATCCAAGTATGGTTTCTTGCATCTTAGTAACTATCAATTACAAGGTAATAGAGAAAAAAAAAATCATTTTTAAAATTAGAATTATTTGATTAAAATGGAGTTTATAGGAGATGGAGATCTACTATTTGAACAGTGAGCTTTAGTGTTTAAAAAAGCGATTGGCACACCCGCCATTTGAATAAAACCATGGTTTCTTTTTAAAGAAAACAGCCCAAATGTTAGTGTTAGTAGCTCCTCCTGCCTTCAACTGCAATTAGCAGTTTTTAGTTTGTCAGTTAGTTTTAATAGAAATAATTAGTTTTGTTGCTTATGCATCAGACTTAGAATAAGGGCATCAAAAATCTGATCAAATGCCCTTCCCTTACCATTGCTCTGAGAAAGAAGGAAGGTATACTTTAGAAAAAGCTGTTTAGTTGCACAAAATAAAAATGGTATACAAGGTTTTAAAGAAAGCCAATAGAGGTTTTACACTTGGGAAATAGGATAATGGAGAGGGTAGTAATATGTCTATAAAATTAACATCTCTAAGGATCCTGAAAATTGAAATGCATAAACTTGTAAAGTATTTTTCATGCCTCTCTAAGTACAGTTTAAAGCCACCAGGTTTTATGTTAAACCAAACATCTCTAGAGGAGCTGTAGAAAATAGAATATATTTTGTCCCATATCATAAAATTATAAAGAGTAGGTTACCTTAGGACATCTATGCTAAGGTTGCTTGTTAAAGACAGCTTGTGTGTGTTTGTTTCCCATATATTTTACTTTTTAATCCTTATGTTAAACTGCCACTCCTGGTTGTAATAAACATATTTAGGGTCAATTTACAGATTTACAGTTCAACTGCAGGATATCAAACAGCCGTAAGTATTGCATTCTGACTTTTTGTGCTTTTGTAGCCTGTAGATAAAATGAGCACATGGGAAAGCCGTTAGAGACGCATGGCTCAGAACAAAAAGGGTGTTTATTGATGTAGTGTCATTATATATGTAAAAGTAAACTTTATAAAAAAAAAATCAAAATGTGTCATACTTTTGGGCTGTCTAAATGTTACCATTCAATAAGAAGACAAAAATTTTGATTGCAGCCATATAGTTAGTCTGAATTTTTACATGAAACATGTTTTAAATTGATTTCCAGTTTATCTTGAGGTAAAAATATATTCCTGTGACCATTTAAGTAGTGTCAGATAGATTATTTGGTAAGTGATAATTTTTTTTTAGTAAACCAACCATGGGACTAACTGTCCTTTTCTCAGTTGGCACTGATCAGCCATGCACCCTTATTATATAAATGGAGATGTCACTTCACTGAGATAAGGCATTTTCCCAGAGGGACAGAATAGGGATTAAGAGCCGCCATGTAGGAAGGGAAAAGCATATATTGTTCTAAAATTGTGCAAACACGAGTAGGATCCCTGCATGAATGATGTTTTGGCTGATTTTGTTTGTCAGTGTCACTATTGTATGTTTGCCCCCAGCATTTTTTTTATCTACCATCTCTACAGGATTTTATGCATGACTAGTATACACCATATGATTCTTTCAGGCTACCCTAAAATAATATGATGTAGCCAAACTCCCAAATGCTTACATTTAATGTGACTATAAGACTGAATTGGTAGCAATTACTTGTCCTACAGTGTTTTCTGGAAGCAGTGCATTGCTGATATATATGGCAGACTGAGTACATATTATGTATTCTGGGTTTATATTTTTTTCTAGTACTAGAGGGTTTTGTCAGTATATAATGATAGACAAGAGGCACTTGTGTGCTGTCCCTTTTTTATTTCTATGGGAGTACTTTTATAAAACTATATTCATGACTATGCTACAATAGTTTCGCCAGTGTAACCAATAATTCTTTTAGCAAAGGAGATACCCCCATTGTATAAATGGACAAAGTTTCTGTCAGTGCAAATGAGGTCTGAGGGGGCAGGAAATAGTTGGACTTGCTAGTGCCATGCTCTCTGTACACAAGGAGAAGGAGGGGTCGAGCAGACAGAATAGTGCTTCCAAAGCTTCAGACTGGGTGGAACTTTGAGAAGCTTGCAAATTGATGGTCTAGGCCGCAGGGTCTCTTACTGAATTCCCCACCCTTAAAACAAATAGTAAAATAGCATGGTTGTGTGGTGCTATATTGGTCATTGTAGTGCAAGTTAAACTAAACTTAATTTGCAGTTGGCAATAGCAGGTGGAGAGTTTTGGTGCCCAAGAGTAATCATCTTGCCGGCAGCCAACATAGCTAAAAAGTTCCACATGATCCACAGGATTTGATCTCCTAGGGATGACAAAAAATGTGGATGATGGCATTTTTGCACAGTTATGGTGGCACACTGCATGTAAAGTGTTTTACGTGTAGAGATTCCCATTGATCAGGTTAGGAAGGTATTTTTATCATCTGAGGATGAGGAGATTTTCAGAGTAACAAAATGCCCCATCTACCATCACCCAAACTAAATTGTTGTTGCAATACTGGCAGCAGTGTTAGGAGCAAAGTTTATCCCACAGCTGTGCAGTGTTGAGTAAGACTTGCAGTCATGGACTTCCTGTGGTGTGTTGCAGCTTTGCAGCAAAATGAATATTGAAAAAAGTAGCTAATGATGCAAGCCTTCCATTTTTTTTTTCTAATTCATAGCATTTTGAAAGGCAGCAATAAATTCATAGACCTAAGCTGTATAGTAAAGATAAGAATGTTTAAAAAAAAAAAAAAAAAAAATAAAGCTTTTTCAATTTCTTTGTACATCTCACATGTATGACATGCTATAGACAGAGACCCTAGTTATCTAATGCCAATGCCTGGAATAACATGTTTTTTTGTTACAAAAATAAATTCAGAGCAATAGAAAAAATGCCACTTATTTTTAGAAAAATTAGACATGTGAATTACAAAGAAAATAATAATGTACCGTATATACTCGAGTATAAGCCGATCCGAATATAAGCCGAGGTACCTAATTTTACCTAAGAAAACTGGAAAAACTTGTCGACTCGAGTATAAGCCTAGGGTGGGAAATGCAGCCGCTACTGCTAAGTTTCAATAATCAAATTATTTAATAAAAGGACACTCACAAGTGCTTACATGACTACTATATTAATAAGCACAAGGTATGGGCTGGATAATGAGGTGCATCCAACATAAGATAACCACATGCAAGGTTGTACAGGTTAATATCTCAATTTAATTGCTACATTTTTGCACATAGGCACCCGGCACAACACACCACACAGTATAACCTACAGTATAGCCCACAGTATCTGGGATCTGCAGAGGCAGCAGCAGAGCTGTGTGCGCTCCTTCATATGTGTGTGCCCCTTCATATGTGTGCGCTGGATGCGTTTCTTTTGCATGAAGCAGGCGAAAATATTGGCCTCTCAACTCTAAAGATGTTTGATATGTGATCTGCAGAGGCAGCAGCGCTGTGTGCACTCTTGCATATGTGCGCGCTGGATGCCATTCCTTTACATTAAACCGGTGTGGGCGTGCGCTCCTGCATATGAGTGCGATAGATGCCATTCCGTTACCTGAAACTGGCGGGGAAGGACGGGGCGAGTGCACTGTGTGCACTTCTGCATATGTGCGCGCTGGATGGCATTCCTTTACATGAAGCCGGCGGGGAAGGACGGGCGTGCGCGCTGGATGACATTCCTTTACGCGCGCCCGCCCGTCCTTCCATGGGGGGGGGGGGGGAGGGGATTGGTGTGCACAGTGAATGTCAGTTTCAAATCCATATACTCGAGTATAAGCCGAGGGTGACTTTTTCAGAATTTTTTTTGCTGAAAAACTCGACTTATACTCGAGTATATACGGTAAATGTCTGATTTGTGCCCTCATAATTACTACTTAATGGATACTGACTTAAGACAAATAATCATGTTCATATCTTCCCCCGAGTCTGATTACAAGGGCAAGACTATTTGGTGGTATAGCCTTACGAACATTTCGGAATTCGTTAACACGTTGGTTACACTTTCATCGGGACTATATTTTCGCCAGGTTTGATCTGTCGAATGCCATTAATTCCAAGGTCAGAAAGGTTTTCCTGGCGTTTACGAATTTTTTGGCCCGAAAATTTTGGGACTTTTGGAACGCAATTGTGATAGTTTCGTACGAACAATAAAAGCATTGTCAATACATTTTAGAATTACAGAAATTATCGTGGTTACTTCGAATTTATACCATATCGCGTTTCAAGGCCAGAAAAAAACGCATCATAGTTAATGTGCCCCCAAGTGTTTATTTGTTTATTTTGAGATTTATTCATATTAAAGTACAACCTCCAAGAGTCTCATAGTTTCTCTGCTTTCATATGGTTGCCTTGGGAGAAGCCAAGTTGTGCTTGGTACTAAGCATATTTGTTTAGACTTCTATTTGTTTCTGTTTCCTTGTTTTTACCAGAGCTAATTGGTGTTCACTTGTGTGTGATTATGTTTATTGGTCCATGTTATTTTTGTTTTTTTGGTGCTGTGTAAAGGATGTGATGAAAACATTGAATTCATGTGTAATTTTATTGTGTAGTATCAGTGGTGATTACTAAAGGGACATTTTATTTAATATTTAGGGTGCATCTCTACATATTGTAACTATTTATGGGGAAAAGTGATCAAACAAATCTAGAAACGGCTGACAGCCATAATGAATATACTACTATTAATAGTAGTAATAAATAAAAAGAATATTATTTTCCCTTATGTGTACAGCTGCTAATCTACCCAGCTGAAACCTAATGAGGTATTGCTTCTTTTGTACATCACATTACAGCCGCAGTTGGTCTCCAGTACCCCTCAGTCTGGTACATAAACAAGCATCTTTGAATTCTACAAGAGACATATAAACAAGGAAACACTGGATTAGGAAAATTAGCCAGCTGCTGTAATGAGTAACTTTAAATAGGCTGCAGCAAATGAGGTGACCTATAAAGATGTATTGACAATGTATCCTCCTTTGAATTGTGGAACTTACAAGCAGTTTTATTTTTCCCAGTCTACCCATTACTGTTGTGTTTTATTCAGTAGCCTTTTTTCCCCTCTTGCGACATTGAGAACAGCTGGTGATATGGTTAATTTAAAACAGCATCTTAGGTTTTTTAGTGTCCTTCATGACAAAATGGCAGATATTTTGACAATGTGTTTTAAAATAATTGCCTGTAATTATCTACATGCTGTTACTTTTAGGGGCAGATTTACTAAAACTCTCACTTTGCTTATTTTTTTTTATTTTTAAATTCGAATAAACTGGTTTCCATGAATGCCTGACATTTACTAAAAAGTCTATGTGGGAAAATATCACAGAAAAGTCGCAAAACTGCGACTTTTTAGAATTGTCACACTGAAGCCTCTAGGGCAGGGGTGTCAAACTCAATCACATAAGGGGGCCGAAATCTAAAACACAGGCTAAGTCGCGGGCAAAATTTTTTATTAACATATAGTGATGAGCGAATCTGTTCCGTTTCGCTTCACCGAAAAATTCGCGAATCTTTCAAAAGATCCGTGAAACGGCAAAAAATTTGCGAAACGGCGAAAATGTTGGGCAGCAAAAAAAATTGTCGTCCGTGGCTATTCTTTTGTTGCCCGCGGCTATTCTATTGACGCTGTGACAATTTTCGGACGTGCGGCGAATTTTTCCGCAGCAAATTTTTTCAACAATCCGCCAATGGCGAAACGCGGAAATTCCCTGTGAATCCCTGCCTGGCGAAACATTCGGCCCATTACTATTAATATACTTAGTAATAATACACTATTAATATACTTAGGGGCTGATATACTAAGACACGAATTCGAATCCGAATTGGAAAAATTCCGATTGGAAAACGAACATTTTGCGACTTTTTCGTATTTTTTGCAATTTTTTCGGCGCCTTTACGACTTTTCGGAAATTATCGCAACTTTTTCGTTACCAATACGATTTGCGCGAAAAAACTCGAGTTTTTCGTAGCCATTACGACTTGCGCAAAAAAACGCGAGTTTTTCGTAGCCATTCCGAAAGTTGCGCAAAATCTGGCGATTTTTTCGTAGCGTTAAAACTTGCGCGAAAAGTCGCGATTTTTTCGTACAGTTAAAACTTGCGCAAAACGTCGCGCCTTTTAAGTTTTAACGCTACGAAAAAGGCGCGACTTTTCGCGCAAATTTTAACGCTACGAAAAAATCGCCAGATTTTGCGCAACTTTCGGAATGGCTACGAAAAACTCGCGTTTTTTTGCGCAAATCGTATTGGTAACGAAAAAGTCGCGATAATTTCCGAAAAAATCGCAAAATACCGATCATTACGAAAAAAACGCAACCGGACACATTCGGCCCGTTCGTGGGTTAGTAAATGTGCCCCTTAGTATACTAAGGGGTATATTTATCACAATGTGTAAAAAGTGGAGTAAGACATTACCGGTGATGTTGCTCATAGCCAATAGATGCTTTGCTACTGTTGAAATCTGATTACTGATTGGATGCCTTGGGCAACATTACTGGTAATGCTTCACTCCACTTTTTACACAGCATGATAAATATACCCCTTAGTCTTAGTTACTATGTGAGGAAAATGGAAATTGATCAGGCTGGATGGTCAGACACACTCACCAAGGGCCACATAAAACAGGATTTGGCCCCCTGGCCTTGTGTTTGACATATATGCTCTAGGGTATTAATCCCATTTAATGCAGGTGAAGGCATTTCCATGTTTTGATCAAGCAGTCAAACAATATAAAGTAAAAAAAAAAAGTTAATTTATGAGAAACCAGTATTTTTTTTAGTGTTAGTCCTTATTGGATGCAAAACAATCCTATTGGGTTTAATAAATGTTTTATTGATTTTTTTAGTAGACTTAAGGTATGGAGATCCAAATTACGGAAAGACCCCTTATCCGGAATACCCTTGGTCCCGAGCATTCTGGATAATGGGTCCTATACCTGTACGCAAATTATTTGTATTGGGAATTAATAACTTACTGTATTAGAGCTTGGCTTTGCTGCGGAACTCCAGAATAGTGTTTAATGGCTCAAAGCAAATTCTTTGATATTTAAACTTTTAAGAATACTAAATCAGTACTATGATATTTCCTATAGTGATAAGTTAAATTTTGCTAGGTTTCACCAAAAATAAATGCCCCATAGACTCCAATGGCTGCAAAAAAACCCCAACAACTTCAACTTATCTTCATTGTGTTTTGCAAATTTTTGCCATTGTGGGAATTTTTTTGCTGGATCAAAATGGGACTGATTCAATCATCACTTATTTCCTATACTGGTTTTGCACAGTGATTCTATACAAACCTAGGGGGTAACATTGAAATTAATGTTATTGAATAGCCTATTATTCTTATTTTACCCCACTTCTTGCACCAGAAATATATCATTTTCACCTATGTACCTGGACAGTTCTGGTACCCTAACATTTTAGAACAGAATGTGTGAAAATTAAAACCAATTTTACAACGTAAACAACATTTTTTGTTTCATGTCACAGAACCCAGTATAAATGTGTAATAATGATTACCTTGGGAATGCACAAGACAGCATTGTACAGTTTAATGAAGGAGGATCTTGATCAAAATAATAGGCAATTTTCTCAATTGCTGCAATTCTGTCACGTTACATGCAATAATTGAATAAAGTTATTGGTTGAGATTAGAGATGTGATGTAATGTTTTAAATATAGCCACTATCCCGTTCAGCTATTTTTTGTTTGACCTTACTGTCATTCTACTATTATATTCAAATTGATACTGATGATTAATATAACTGAAATCAGAAGCATTCAATCCAATAAGATGGAAAGTAATTATTTAATCATTTCTTGCCCAAGATTGTATAGAAATGCCTGTGAATTGCTAGGTGTGGAGTTACACAGTCCTAAGGGCTCTGGCACACGGGGAGATTAGTCGCCCGCGGCAAAACTCCCTGTTCGCGGGCGACTAATCTCCCCGAGTTGCCTACCCCTGCCATCCCACCGGTGAAAACTCGGGAGTCTTTTTCGTCGATTTGCGCGAAATCGCGCCGCCGCGTGTGCCATCCCACCGGCGACTTACATTTTCGCTGGTGGGATGGCAACTCGGGGAGATTAGTCGCCCGCGAACAGGGAGTTTTGCCGCGGGCGACTAATCTCCCCGTGTGCCAGAGCCCTTAGACTATTATATTATTCTACATCTAAACAGCTTAACTTTCTAATGTAATTTGCCACCATAAAGATTCTGATAAGAATTCTAACTACCCAAACAATATCTTCACTTATTTTAAAGGTAATTACTTCATTCTGTGAAACCGAAAGGTCTTTAAATGAATTTGGTCAATGGAAAAAATGAAAGTGTATAAAAATAATTATGCTATTATGTACTGTTGCCCTGTGCTGGTACAGCTGGTGTGTTTGCCTCAGAAAGATTACTATTTTTTTTTTTATAAACAAAGCTGCTGTGTAGCCATGGGGGCAGCCATTCAAATGAGAAAAGGCACAGGCACAAACAGATAACAGATAAAGCCCCATTATATTCTACAGAGCTTATCTGTTATCTGCTATGTAACCTGTGCCTTTTCTCCTTTTTCCAGGTTGAATGGCTGCTCCCATGGCTACAAAGCAACATATTTATATAAGCTATAGTACTGTTACTTTAGCAAATACACAACTTTACCTGTGCAGGGTAACAGTACATTATATTTTAAATTCTTTAATACACTTTCATTTTTGGCGTTACTGTTAATGTTAAGGCCATATTTCTCAAACTGTGAGGCCAACGTGACTTGTAAAGTATGCTTGCAATCCTGATAAGGCCAGGTAGAGCCCATACTCCTCATAAATAAGAGTATTTGCAGCTTTCTCTTCAAAGAGCTTGGCTGCTGTGCCCTTCTCTTTTTCTTCTGCACTGACTCAAATTTCCTTGCTACACAGCTGAGTCCAAAAGATTTTCTTTTATGTTTCTAAGATAAACCGTGACATTCAAGTTGTTCTAAGGAGGCAAAAAAAAAAATATAAATCACCTTGTTTCAAATTGGTGAGATTAAGTTCTGAGGTCCAAAAGGCTGAGATCTGTTGCTCTTAGGTAAAATTATAGCCCATGTGTCATTAGCCTTACCTAAATCAGTTACATCTTACACACAGGGGTGGTTTTTTGCATAGGCGGATTTTCCATAAGGCTAGGGGAGGCTAAGCCTCCCCAAACCTGCTTGGCACATTAAAAAAAAAAAAACAAAACAAAAAAAAACCTTACTCCGTTTCTGCACTGTCCTGGAAAGCTGTTCTTGCAAGCCCGTTTTGCTGTGCTCCGATTGGATCTTTCTTCTTGTGGATTCTCCAATCAGAGCACAGCTTTCTTGACAGACAGTAAAATTGACCAATCAGAGCACAGATGCACACAGGGATCTGGAGATTTTGCAAAAAGAATCTGCAGAAGAATCTGCAGCTGTAACTTTACCTAAGAACCAACTCTCAACTTTTGCTGCAGTTTTCATCCCACAGGTACTATACACAGGTACTATACACAGGTACTATATACAGGTACTATACACAGGTACTATACACAGGTACTATACACAGGTACTATATACAGGTACTATACAGTTCTAAAGAATCACTAGCTGACATTTAATTGTTTTTTGCCTGACCTGACATCTATAATAATTTATAATCTATCCCCTACCCTAACACATGGAGGGTAAGTTAACTCTTTCCCTCTGAAAAAGCTCATTGTGTGTTTGTATATTTGTTGTTGTTTTTTGCACTTACTATTTTTTTTTTTTTGTCATTGTTTTGTTCATTTATAGTAAGTTACAGTGGGGCCAATGTTGTGTATCAGTGCCAGTGTTATAGTGCCAGGGCCTGAATATCTGCCATCAGTACCCACTGTGTCTCACTGTATATAATGTGCTGGTTTTGTAAATACGGACTGCGTCTCACTGTATATAATGGGGAGTCAGTACCCACTGCCTTTCTTGCTATAAAACTAACATAAACACATCTAAAGGGGTGGTTCACTTTTAAGTTAACCTTTAGTATGTTATGAAATGGCCTGTTCCTAGCAACTTTACAATTGGTCTTCCTAATTAATTTTTTTGAATAATTTGCCTCTGTTCTGCCTTTTTCCAGATTTCAAATGGGGGCCAAAAATATTGCTCTGTGAGGCTACAATTTTATTATTATTATAATTTTGTATTACTTATTTTTCCAAGTAGGCCCCTTAACTATTCATATTCCCATCTCTTGTTTAAACCACTACCTGGTTGCTAGGGTAAATAAGACCCTAGCAACCAGATAGCTGCTGAAATACCAAATGGAGAGCTGCTGAACAAAAAGCTAAATAACTGAAAAACCATTAAAAATAAAAGTGAATTCGAATGCGAACTACCCCTTTAAGCTAACTGATCACAAACACAAATGTTTGCAGATCCCCTAACAGAAGTGCACGTATGAATAATTTTACATACTAAACATTTTAGGGTAAAAAAAAGCACCCCCACCCGCACTTTTGTAAAGTATCCCTGGAAGTCAGTGGGAACGGCAAGAGGTAGTTGGGAGGTTAATTTTTTACACCAGCAGCAAATCCACTAAGTGTCACATTAGCTGTAGGTCAGTCTGTGTATGGGCCATCTTTAGCCTCCCCAAACAAAAAAGTCACCCTCCGCCTATGGTTTTTTGTTAGTTTGTTGTGCAAGGGACATGCATGTCTGAGTGCATTTAAATGCATTAAGTAATTTATTCCATTATATCTGCCTGCTTGTAATCATGTGCCTTTAGATTTCTGTTTATTTGCAGCCAAGTTTCATTGCATTTTTGTGCATGAACTGTTTGTAATACATGTATAGAGTCTGTTATCCAGAACCTGTTATCCACAAAGCTCCATATTACGAAGGACCTTTTTAAGCAACTAAGTTTCCCTGTACTAACAAAACATTACACTGCACTTGACCCCAACTAAAATATAACTAATCCTTATTTGAGGCAAAACAATCCTATTGGGATTAATCAATGTTTAAGTGATTTTTTAGTAGGCTTAAGGTACGGTGATGCAAATTACGGAAAGACTCTTTATCCAGAAAACCCCAGGTTCCGAGCATTTCAGATAATAGGTCCTATATGTGTACAGTGAAACAGAGAGATGTTGATGTCACAAAGCATACTTAATTGCATTAAAAAACACGCAAATGCACTCAGCATATATTTTTAGACTCACAAAAACCTAACCTAAGGGCAGACAAAGCTTATATCCGCTTCTCTCCACACCTTGTGCTTCTCTGCCTGGCTGAGAGGAGTGGATCCGCTTCCACACGCTGCTTTGTGTGCGTGCACTAAAAATTATGGCAACACCAGAGTGTGCGCACACAGAGCGGATCGGAGGTCGGCCTGGGAAACGCAAAAGAGAACATTTTCCAGGCTGACCTCCGATCCACTCCGCGTGCACAAACTCTGGCTGTTGCCAAAAGTTTTAGTGCACGCACACAGAGCAGCGTACGGAAGCGGATCTGCTTCTCTCAGCCAGGCAGAAAAGAGCAAGGCTGAGAGAAGCGGATATAAGCTTTATCTGCCCTCGCCCTTAAGCAAGATTTTGCATGAATTAAAAACTACTTTTTAAATTATGAATGTCCATAGAAAGTTACCTTTAGGTGGTGTTGATCAATTTTAGCTGACAACGCTGCTTTTATAAGCAATTGTTACTTGAAGTTTTAAACCTGACTGTTTTGCCAACCTGACTGTCCCTTCTCAACCTGTCAGTTACAGCTTCTAAATGCTACCCAACTCCTGCTGCACAAATATGGCAGCCCCGTCATACAGGAACATAGGGGATCAGACAGGGAATGTAAAAGCATCAGGAAATACTTTTATGGCAAAATTATAAACTGTTATTGGTCTTATCATCAAATAACCTCAGAGAAAAGGGAACTCATGGCATCTTGCACACTTGACTACCAAATTCAATCACAGTGGCTGATAAGAAAACAAATAGGTTCCAGCAGCTTCAGAAAAAGCTACATAATAAAAGGCAGTGACACATGACTCTTAGCCAGCAAAGTAGATATAAACTTTGTTTGTATAATGTGATTTCCTTCTACAGTGGTTTAACCTGAATTAAATATGTGTCTCTTTAATTTGCTAGCCAGAAATAGATCAAGTATATACACTATATCTTTAGCTCATAAGTACATTATTCTTTTTCCCGGTTAGCATGGATGTTGTGATGACGGCTTTGATGCCTAGCAACAGAAAACAAGTAGATTTTTTATGGTTTTAAAAGAATTATGACGCTGAAGGCCCCCCCACCTAGAAACACATACTGTAAAAGCAGTTTCATGTAGCCCACTTCTTTCAAATTTCAGATAATTACTAGGTTTCTATAAGCAATATGGCTTACAAAGTATCAAAGGCTTTTTAGGCTAATGGTGGTATAAGAATGCTTTGCAGTGCATAAGATTTACTCTTGTAGGGGTTTCTTACAGGCATTCAGCAAAGTTTCTTTTACAGTAGAATTATCATACAGTCTCAAATAGTTGAATTTATTATTATTATTATTTTTAATTTTTGAAACATTTTGCCTTCTGTTGGGCTTGAGCCTATTTGAGCCTTTTTGCTTTGTAGCTTTTTGGCATTGCCTCTATGTTGCAGTGGCAGACAGCGTGCTCTTGACTTTTTTTTTGTTTTTTTTGTTTGCTGTATTTCAAGCTCTGCTATCTGGTATTAGATGCATTGCATTACCATGTTTTAGTAGTTATTCTTGGATGGTTTTTTTTGTATTTGGCTTGACTCTGTGCCCAGTTTTTTTTCCATGCCAGATTCTAACTCGTAGCCTGCCCAGTGGCCGTGCCACAATCCTCATGAATGTGGTAGTATGCACTTTGAAGTCAGAAGTGGTTATCAGGTTCATTGTACGAACTCTGGGTTCAGAGACCATGACCTTTGCTGGTTTTCTGTGTGTTTCTTACACAGATTTGTGTGGAATAAAATAACACTTACTTAAGAGCTTCTGACTTAAAAGCTTAGGCAAAAAGCATTCTATCAAACTGCATTATATACATTACTGTAATATCTTTAATGGAGAAATACAAGTGATATCACTGGAAATGCCAAAAGTTGATAACTTACCTGATGCCCTTTATGGCTCATAGAGCTCTGTCTCTTCACTTCTGCACCTCCTCCCATTTCAGTTATAACCTACAGTATTTCCTGTCAGGTGATCAGTGGAAGCGCTCACAGAATGTCATAAAATGGTGGCTCTTCCTGTTCTTCTTAGATCAGTTATAACCTACAGTATTTCCTGTCAGGTGATCAGTGGAAGCGCTCACAGAATGTCATAAAATGGTGGCTCTTCCTGTTCTTCTTAGATCAGTTATAACCTACAGTATTTCCTGTCAGGTGATCAGTGGAAGCGCTCGCAGAATGTCATAAAATGGTGGCTTTTCCTGTTCTTCTTATTTCAGTTATAACCTGCAGCATTTCCTGTCAGGTGATCAATAAGAGAGCTCACAAAATGTCACAAAATGGTGGCTCAAGGTAAAAAAAAATAAAAGGGAAATTTAAGGATATAAATATACTGGTTAATTCTTTTCAGAGCATACGTTTTACCTTTAATATTATTGCCCAAAGTTTAGATACACAGATACATTTAAAGTTTTAATATGACTGCAGCTCCTGTATCTCAGATAAACTCCTTTTTTGAATTGACGATTAAACATTTTACTGATCATACTGGGTGCAAGGTTTTGGTGCAAAAGTTCACCTATTAGCATCCAATGTACATGTCAGTTTCTGAACAGTATATCCTGCTATGCAAGTTAGGATACTTAAAGGAACAGTAACACCAAAAAATAAAAATGTTTTTAAGTAATCATAATACAATGCACCGTTGCCCTGCTCTGGTAAAATTTGCACATTTGCTTCAGAAACACTTCTATAGTTTATATAAAAAGCTGCTGTGTAGCCATGGGGGCAGCCATTCAAGCTGGAAAAAGGAGAAAAGGCACAGGTTACATAGCAGATAACAGATAAAACACCATTGTATTCTACAGAACTTATCTGTTATCTGCTAAGTAACCTGTGCCTTTTCTCCTTTTTCCAGCTTGAATGGCTGCCCCCATGGCTACACAGCAGCTTCATTTACTAAACTATAGTAATGTTTCTAAAGCAAATACACCAGTTGCACCAGTGCAGGGCAACAGTACATTATACTGTAGTTCCTTTTATACACTTTGATTTTTTGGTGTTACTGTTCCTTTAACGTCTGCCTTGTTTCAGGAAGGAACGGACTGCCTCTGTTCTCTACATCGGCAGGCACCCTTTTAAAGGAGAAGAAAGGCACAAAAACTGGAGGTTGCCAAAATGTTAGGCATCCCCCCAGTGATTGTAATCATTTACCTTAAACCACCCCACCCCGGGGTATCTGTGTAGCGAGCAATCTTCTTCCATCTGTCTTTGTTCTTCCAAATCCTGGGGCTGGCGCTTATGCAGTAGGGTGAAAATGCCAACTTTCTTGTTCGGCTTTTAACTCTACTACACATGCACAAGCGACGCGAAGACAGAATAAGGAAGAGGAACGCTCTCTCGCAGGTACCCCAGGCTGGTGCAGTTTTCTCCTACAGGAGCACCAGCCTGGAGAATAAGGTAACCGATTACAGTCAGTGGGGGAGGGGTGTCTAACATTTTGGCAACCCCCACTGATTGTACCTTTCCTTCTCCTTTAACTGTTTTGAAATATCGCATTAGTAATGGTTGTGCACATTAGCACCAATGGGTTGCCCACATACAGCAGCTTTTGCTTGCATGCACACATTTACTGTCAGGCTCAAATCTTTGAACAAGGTGTATTGTGGGCAAAATAAGTCTGTCCAGGCCTGTTTTTGAATGTTGTACCTTCCCCTCCTTAAATAAATAAACCCTTTAGTATTAGAACTCAACATTATTTTGTTCAGGTTATAAATTGATCTTATTATAATATAGTCCAGTATGGCAAATTTGTTTTAGTTAAATGATTTATTCCTTGATTATTGCAGCAAGGCTTCCAATTCACTAAGGCAATTTATTGTGACAATTTAATGGAATTGTTATACTCTTGACTTGCCACTATCTGCATGAAATAAACCTTCGCTTTATTAAATTACAGAAATCTCAGTCATGACATTATTGGGAAATTAGGCACCCAAGACTTTATTAAAACTAAATGACAGCTTATCCAAACATTATCAAATGGTTATGCATAGCCAGTATAACTCATTTGTGTGCCACCTTTAAAATCTACATTATAAATTGGATGACTGCAAATTGGACTTGAAATGAATTTTTAGCTGCATGTTCAGATACCCTGTGTATTGAAAATTAAAACTATGTTGTCTGATACATCTGTGTAGATAGGCTTATTTTGCTACTCTACTTTTATTTGGATTAATTCAGAACACTTTCACATGTACACCTGTTAGGTATATCTGTTAGGTATATTTACATGGATATTTTGTGCATATTTTATGGAAACAGTGATTTCCTTTAAATTTGTCATGCATACTGCCTAATACATATAAGGCCTATCTTCTATTTTCCAGTCATGTGACTCTAACTCACCTAAAATAAGTGTCTAGCTATGGACACTAAATGAGATAATCTTAACTAACACCCAGACTAACAGTTGGATCACATGATGTTCTGTCCAGACATGAGCTGAGAACCACATCCAAAGACAGATGAGTTTGGTCTAGTATGTCCAAGTAGGAACCCAATACTTGCCTATGTATTAGTTTTAAAATTACCACTGCTTAGTATGCACCACAGCACCTTAGTACCTTAGTAGCCATGTGAACAAATCATTTTTAGCTGTTGAACAATATTTTATTTAAAATGATTTTGACTCATTAATTATATCTGTATCAGGTAAAAGGGTTTGCTATAGTGATATAAATTATATGAATTGTGTGTTTTTATCTTGATTTGTTTTATGATATGTATTTGATCAATTAATTACTGACTTATATTTTAGAAATTGTATTGTATCTTTCTTAATCAGCTTTGGAAATTAAAGGAGATCTAAACCCTTAAAATTAACATGAATACAAATACAATATTTTATATACTAAACTTACTGCACATGCCTAAAGGTTCAGCATCTCTATAGTTATACTGATTCAGGCCTTCAAAGTTGTGACAGGAGCTTCTTTGACACTTACAAGCTCAGTGTGCTCTTAGCAGTTGTTGAGAAGCTTAGGAGCCATCACAAATTATCAAACAGAGAATGAGGTTGGCCTGTAATATAAGCTGAAGCTACAGGGCTGATAATAAAATTCTGATGCATCAGCCTTATTATTATTGTGACATTTATATTTTTTATATACAGTATATTGTGAGTCAGTCCTTAAGTTCAGGTAAGTAACAGCAGCACAGAGCATGTGCAGTAAAAGCCGAAAAGAACATGGGGAGCTACTGGGGCATGTTTGGATGCACAGATCTTTGCTGCTAAAGGACTGTGGTTGCCTTGGGCTGGTACAGAAGCCCAAAACTTAATATGCAATGTTTTTAGCGTACTTCTTTAGGTAAACTTAAGTTCTCCTTTATTCTTAATTGTATCCAAATGAATCATGCTTAATTAGATTTTTGTGTCATTAAAGTACATTTCGTATGCAAAATCTAATCTGGGGGATCTTTCAGAAATGGAAGGGTAGCATCGAATTATTCATATAAACAAAAATATAAATTGTCATCCCCTTTTCCATTAGCCTTCAAATACCCTGTATAATAAAAACATTCATTTTTTAAACTTAAAATATCCATGAAGAAATTAATGGAGGTAAATGTGCATTTTCCGCTATTCAGCACATAGTTATTGTTTAAGATCAAGTCATGGCATGAGAAAAGCTTGAGTTGCTGCTTTGTTAGCTTGAACTTTGATTTCACAGTCTGATTGGTGCAGCATAGAGCTCATTATTTTTTCAAAGTTGTAGAATGTCAGGTTTTTGTTGAGAATTAGAAGATTGCACTACAATGCTGGAGACAGGGTTTGTTCTTGAAGGTAAAAAGGAATTTGGAACTGGTGACAGATCCTGTCTAGTCAATGACTGGACATATCTTGAACTTTGGAGCAGAATAAAGGAACAGTGTCAAGAAATAAGAGCAGTTGTAGAGTAAGAGTAAGTTGCAAAACATGGTGAAATGTTACAGAATATTCATCTGCTAGACTAACCAAAGAAGTAATGCTTGATTTAAAGATGTGATAAAGAATGTAGCGGCATTTACTGTCTTTTCACCAGATAAGATCAAGCAAGGCAAATTGAATACTGTGCACCCATGACTAATTTTTGTTTCAAGAAAAGGCATAATACTTCTTTAACTCTTTTACTGCCAAGCACGTATGGCATACGTGCTGGCAGTAAAAGGGCTTAAACGCCAACGACGTGTCTCATACGTCGTTGGCGTTTAAGCGCTGCCCTCTGCAGCGGCGGCATGTGCCGCCGCTGCAGAGGGCTTCTAACAATGACAGCCCCCCTGGGCAATGTGCCAGGGGGGCTGTCATCAGGGTCCTGCGAGCCGATCGCTCGCAGGACCCTCCAGGAAGCAGCAGATGCGATCGCATCGCATCTGCTGCTTCCTGCTTCCTCTCTCTCCCCCAGCGCAGGCCCGAATGACGAAGGAGGCGATCGGTCTTCAGGAACAGGTAAGGACTTTTTTTTTTTATTGCATTTACACACTTTTACACACTTTTACACACTTATACATACATTTATACACACTTACATACATTTACACACACTTACAGCACACATTTTAGCATTTTTTTATTTTTTTTTTTTTTTTTTTTTTTTTTCATTTTTCACACTTTTATACACTTATTTACACTCATATACACACTTACACACTATCACACAACTTTTACACATGTACACACATGTATACACAAACACTTTGGGTTTTTTTTGTTTTGCTTTTTTTTTTTTTTTTTTTTTCATTTTACCACTTTGTTTTTATTTTCTTTTACCTAAAAACTGTTTATTTTGACAGCGTAACTATTGGATCAGATATTCTGGCCACTAATTACACTGTCATGTAACTTATTTTGTTGTTTCACTGATTTGCACAATTTTTGTGGTTTTATCACATTTTATCCCTATATAAGTGTTCCTGATCTGTTTTTAGCGTAGCTTTGCCAGGTGTAACTTTGGTGTACAAAAATAACTTTACCCTTGTTGGATTTGTCAGAATGTGTACTTTCCAAAAATATATGGTTTTCTGGGGGTCCCTGTGTAGTTTGGGGGTCTTACTGCATATAATAGGCTGTCAGGGGGCTCTGTGTGCAAAAGCTGAGCTGGCAGGCGAGAAATCCTTATGCGCTATTTTCATTTAGGGTTCAGTACATACCGCAGACTTTGGTATATCTATGCATATTGGGCATCAATCTGTTCAGTAGACCTCTGGTGTTCCTATTTGGGGTGACTTGCCTTTGTACGCAAGAAATTGTGTGAGATAAATGCGGCAAATTGCAACATTTTTAGGCGATTTTCTGAAATCTCATAAAAACCGATAACTTTAGGAAAGCTTTGCGGCTTGGTACTTTGGTGTAGAAAGGACTCTTTACCCTTGTTGGATTTGTCAGAATGTGTACTTTCCAAAAATATATGGTTTTGTGGGGGTCTCTGTATAGTTAGGGGAAGTTTTGGCACATAATACACTGACAGGGGGCTCTGTGTGCAAAAGCTGAGCTGGCAGGCGAGAAATCCTTATGCGCTATTTTCATTTAGGGTTCAGTACATACTGCAGACTTTGGTATATCTATGCATATTGGGCATCAAACTGTTCAGTAGGCCTCTGGTGTTCCTATTTGGGGTGACTTGCCTTTGTACGCAAGAAATTGTGTGAGATAAATGCGACAAATTGCAACATTTTTAGGCAATTTTCTGAAATGTCATAAAAACCAATAACTTTAGGAAAGCTCTGCAGATTGGTACTTTGGTGTAGAAAGGACTCTTTACCCTTGTTGGATTTGTCAGAATGTGTACTTTCCAAAAATATATGGTTTTGTGGGGGATCTGTATAGTTAGGGGAAGTTTTGGCACATAATACACTGACAGGGGGCTCTGTGTGCAAAAGCTGAGCTGGCAGGCGAGAAATCCTTATGCGCTATTTTCATTTAGGGTTCAGTACATACCGCAGACTTTGGTATATCTATGCATATTGGGCATCAAACTGTTCAGTAGGCCTCTGGTGTTCCTATTTGGGGTGACTTGCCTTTGTACGCAAGAAATTGTGTGAGATAAATGCGGCAAATTGCAACATTTTTAGGCGATTTTCTGAAATGTCATAAAAACCGATAACTTTAGGAAAGCTTTGCGGCTTGGTACTTTGGTGTAGAAAGGACTCTTTACCTTTGTTGGATTTGTCAGAATGTGTACTTTCCAAAAATATATGGTTTTGTGGGGGTCTCTGTATAGTTAGGGGAAGTTTTGGCACATAATACACTGACAGGGGGCTCTGTGTGCAAAAGCTGAGCTGGCAGGCGAGAAATCCTTATGCGCTATTTTCATTTAGGGTTCAGTACATACCGCAGACTTTGGTATATCTATGCATATTGGGCATCAAACTGTTCAGTAGGCCTCTGGTGTTCCTATTTGGGGTGACTTGCCTTTGTACGCAAGAAATTGTGTGAGATAAATGCGGCAAATTGCAACATTTTTAGGCGATTTTCTGAAATGTCATAAAAACCGATAACTTTAGGAAAGCTTTGCGGCTTGGTACTTTGGTGTAGAAAGGACTCTTTACCTTTGTTGGATTTGTCAGAATGTGTACTTTCCAAAAATATATGGTTTTGTGGGGGTCTCTGTATAGTTAGGGGAAGTTTTGGCACATAATACACTGACAGGGGGCTCTGTGTGCAAAAGCTGAGCTGGCAGGCGAGAAATCCTTATGCGCTATTTTCATTTAGGGTTCAGTACATACTGCAGACTTTGGTATATCTATGCATATTGGGCATCAAACTGTTCAGTAGGCCTCTGGTGTTCCTATTTGGGGTGACTTGCCTTTGTACGCAAGAAATTGTGTGAGATAAATGCGACAAATTGCAACATTTTTAGGCGATTTTCTGAAATGTCATAAAAACCAATAACTTTAGGAAAGCTCTGCAGATTGGTACTTTGGTGTAGAAAGGACTCTTTACCCTTGTTGGATTTGTCAGAATGTGTACTTTCCAAAAATATATGGTTTTCTGGGGGTCACTGTATGGTTAGGGGAAGTTTTGGCACATAATACACTGACAGGGGGCTCTGTGTGCAAAAGCTGAGCTGGCAGGCGAGAAATCCTTATGCGCTATTTTCATTTAGGGTTCAGTACATACCGCAGACTTTGGTATATCTATGCATATTGGGCATCAAACTGTTCAGTAGACCTCTGGTGTTCCTTTTTGGGGTGATTTGTCTTTATCTGATCTTTATCAAGAAATTGTGAGAGATAAATGCGGCAAATTGCAACATTTTTATGCGATTTTCGAAAATGTCATATAAATCTGCAAACTTAGGAAAGCTTTACAGCTTGGTACTTTGTAGCAATAAGAAATATTTACCCATTATAGATTCGGGGGGATGTGTATTTTCCAAAAATATATGGCTTTCTGGGGTGAATGTACTTTTTTTGTAGCATTATCCCACATAAAGGATGTAAATGTGTTGATTTTGCAGGAGCTGAAATGATAGATCATATGGGGGTATGTTCCCATTGGGGCCCCTACATGCCACATACTTAGGTAAACCTATACATATTGGGCATCAAACTGTTCAGTGGACCCCTGGCGTTCAAATTTAGGGTGTTTTATCTTGGTACCTAACACTATGTGGGAGATAAGATGCTGCAAAGTGGAAGCTTTGAGGGGATTTTTGGAAATGTCATCAAAATTGCTAACTTTAGAAAAGCTGTGCGGCTTGGTACTTTGGAGTAGAAAGACATGGGTACCCATTTTAGATTCGGAGGAATGTGTACTTTCCAAAAATATATGACTTACTGGGGTGAGCGTACTTTTTTGTAGCTTTATCCCACATATAATGATGTAAATGTGTTGATTTTGCATGAGCTGAAATGACAGAAATGACAGTATATATGGGGGTATGTTCACATTGGGGCCCCTACATGCCACATACTTAGGTAAACCTATACATATTGGGCATCAAACTGTTCAGTGGACCCCTGGCGTTCAAATTCAGGGTGTTTTATCTTGGTACCTAATGCTATGTGGGAGATAAGATGCTTCAAAGTGGAAGCTTTGAGGGGATTTTTGGAAATGTCATCAAAATTGCTAACTTTAGAAAAGCTGTGCGGCTTGGTACTTTGGAGTAGAAAGACATGGGTACCCATTTTAGATTCGGGGGAATGTGTACTTTCCAAAAATATATGGCTTTCTGGGGTGAGCGTACTTTTTTGTAGCTTTATCTCACATATAATGATGTAAATGTGTTGATTTTGCAGGAGCTGAAATGACAGAAATGACAGTATATATGGGGGTATGTTCACATTCGGGCCCCTACATGCCACATACTTGGGTAAACCTATACATATTGGGCATCAAACTGTTCAGTGGACCCCTGGTGTTCAAATTCAGGGTGTTTTATCTTGGTACCTAATGCTATGTGGGAGATAAGATGCTGCAAAGTGGAAGCTTTGAGGGGATTTTTGGAAATGTCATCAAAATTGCTAACTTTAGAAAAGCTGTGCGGCTTGGTACTTTGGAGTAGAAAGACATGGGTACCCATTTTAGATTCGGGGGAATGTGTACTTTCCAAAAATATATGACTTTCTGGGGTGAGCGTACTTTTTTGTAGCTTTATCCCACATATAATGATGTAAATGTGTTGATTTTGCAGGAGCTGAAATGACAGAAATGACAGTATATATGGGGGTATGTTCACATTGGGGCCCCTACATGCCACATACTTAGGTAAACCTATACATATTGGGCATCAAACTGTTCAGTGGACCCCTGGCGTTCAAATTCAGGGTGTTTTATCTTGGTACCTAATGCTATGTGGGAGATAAGATGCTTCAAAATGGAAGCTTTGAGGGGATTTTTGGAAATGTCATCAAAATTGCTAACTTTAGAAAAGCTGTGCGGCTTGGTACTTTGGAGTAGAAAGACATGGGTACCCATTTTAGATTCGGGGGAATGTGTACTTTCCAAAAATATATGGCTTTCTGGGGTGAGCGTACTTTTTTGTAGCTTTATCTCACATATAATGATGTAAATGTGTTGATTTTGCAGGAGCTGAAATGACAGAAATGACAGTATATATGGGGGTATGTTCACATTCGGGCCCCTACATGCCACATACTTGGGTAAACCTATACATATTGGGCATCAAACTGTTCAGTGGACCCCTGGTGTTCAAATTCAGGGTGTTTTATCTTGGTACCTAATGCTATGTGGGAGATAAGATGCTTCAAAGTGGAAGCTTTGAGGGGATTTTTGGAAATGTCATCAAAATTGCTAACTTTAGAAAAGCTGTGCGGCTTGGTACTTTGGAGTAGAAAGACATAGGTACCCATTTTAGATTCGGGGGAATGTGTACTTTCCAAAAATATATGACTTTCTGGGGTGAGCATACTTTTTACTAGCTTTATCCCACATATAATGATGTAAATGTGTTGATTTTGCAGAAGCTGAAATGACAGAAATGACAGTTCATATGGGGGTATGTTCACATTCGGGCCCCTACATGCCACATACTTGGGTAAACCTATACATATTGGGCATCAAACTGTTCAGTGGACCCCTGGTGTTCAAATTCAGGGTGTTTTATCTTGGTACCTAATGCTATGTGGGAGATAAGATGCTTCAAAATGGAAGCTTTGAGGGGATTTTTGGAAATGTCATCAAAATTGCTAACTTTAGAAAAGCTGTGCGGCTTGGTACTTTGGAGTAGAAAGACATGGGTACCCATTTTAGATTCGGGGGAATGTGTACTTTCCAAAAATATATGACTTTCTGGGGTGAGCGTACTTTTTTGTAGCTTTATCCCACATATAATAATGTAAATGTGTTGATTTTGCAGGAGCTGAAATGACAGAAATGACAGTTCATATGGGGGTATGTTCACATTGGGGCCCCTACATGCCACATACTTAGGTAAACCTATACATATTGGGCATCAAACTGTTCAGTGGACCCCTGGCGTTCAAATTCAGGGTGTTTTATCTTGGTACCTAATGCTATGTGGGAGATAAGATGCTTCAAAGTGGAAGCTTTGAGGGGATTTTTGGAAATGTCATCAAAATTGCTAACTTTAGAAAAGCTGTGCGGCTTGGTACTTTGGAGTAGAAAGACATGGGTACCCATTTTAGATTCGGGGGAATGTGTACTTTCCAAAAATATATGACTTTCTGGGGTGAGCGTACTTTTTACTAGCTTCATCCCACATATAATGATGTAAATGTGTTGATTTTGCAGAAGCTGAAATGACAGAAATGACAGTTCATATGGGGTATGTTCACATTGGGGCCCCTACATGCGACATACTTAGGTAAACCTATACATATTGGGCATCAAACTGTTCAGTGGACCCCAGGCATTCATATTTAGGGTGTTTTATTTGGTTACTTTATGACCTGTAGGAGATAAGATACTATAGACTAGAAGCTTTGAAGCGATTTTTTAAAAAAATCACAAATTTTGATAAAAACCAATAACTTTAGGAAAGCATTGCGACTTGATAGTTTGGAGTAGACAGACAGTTGTGCCTATTCTGTATTCCCCAGAATCTGTTCTTTCCAAAAATGTACAATTTTCTGGGATAAACCTTCTGTTAGTGGAATTTTGGCCTTGAAATCCAAAGTATGCAGTTTTTTTGGAGCAGTGCTTTGGAAATTTGGTAGTGTACTGCTGGGAGTTTTTGACCTATACAAGTGAGAAATCTCCATAAAACTATATATATTTGGTATTGGCACGTTCAGGAGACATGGGACTTTCCAAATCAGTTGTATATTCGTGCATAAAATAATTTTTGTTTCTAGTATGTGTGATTATATTATGGAAAATTTGATTTTTTTTGCATTTTTAGACATTTAGAAGCCTATATCTTGTTACAGAATTGGAATTACACAAAAATTCTACCATATTTTGAAAGCTTAGGTTGTTCTGAAAAAAACGATATATTGTTTTCCTTGGTAAACTAAAAGTCCCCCCGAGGAAAGGCCCCTAAAGTGAAACAGTGCAAAATGTTCAAAAACTGTCTGGCAATACAAGTTCCGCTTTGACCAAAATGGCTGGCAGTAAAAGGGTTAAATCCATTTGAGCAGACTGGTTTACTTTTGCTATCCTAATTTTGGTGGAGTGGCTTTGGGCCTAGAGAGAATAGGTGCATGCATTGGGGTTCACCCCTGTGGACACCACAGATATAATTTTGCATAGAAGCAAATGCATCAAGGGACCATTTTAACATCACTTTTGGTCCCTGTTATCCTCAATTCTCTGGAAGATAATAAATAAACTGCCACAACAATTGTAAATTCATTAACAAAGGTGTACCTATTTTAGTATGTAAGTAATGAACTTGCATATACATTGGACTACCCTTACAAATATAGCATAAAATATCTAAAGCTTTAACTTGTACATAAATTGCTTTGCTAGTCACAATACCAATAATTTTCTACTTCTAATAAAACTCGAAATTTCTCTTTGGTAAATGCAATATGTTTCTTTTGATAAGACATTTATAATAGCCAAAGGTAATGATTCTTCTCTGTTTGTGCCATGCAATGAATAAATAATTCTCTGCCATAACATATACAAGAGAGACCATGGATAACCGATTCCAGTAATGAAAAGGACATCAAACATGATTTTGATACTGCTTTTCTTCTGTAATTCCCATTAATGTGCAGGCATTAACATCATCTTACTTGAATAGTGACAAACTAACATTTTGCATTAAAATAGGCCATAAAAAACTTCAGTTGCTTGCTGCTTTTTAGTGGTTTGCGAAAATACTAATGTAACAAAACCAGAAAGATCTCCCTAAAAGAAATATCCTTTCTTTCAAATGGTTAATAAAGTCTGTTTTTTGTAATATATTCCAAGTACTCTTATATGCATTTTCATTTTATTTGACAATGTCAAAACTAGACTTTAACAAGCAGAAAGGAGAGGACAAAAGCATCATCTTTGGTGAGGCACTGCAGGAGGGCCTTCCCAATATAATACTAAAGCAAAGAAGGTCAAGCTGTAAAGAATGAGCTTTAAAGTGGAGGCCCTTTGGCCTACTTAATCCTTTTTTATATATCATGCAAGGTGCTTATACACTGTTTTATTTGTGACTTCTATATTTTTGGATTTTACATTTTTATTAAACCTTCCTGACGCTTCTTGGTTTCAGCCAGGTCATGCCATGGATGGATATAGATGGCTATCATATAGTAGTTTTAAAGAGGAGGACATAAATGAACACACTTTAATAACCATGGAGAGGGTGGCACTATTAACAAAAAGCCTCAGATTGGGCATATCTTACATAAACATGTATTGTATGCCAATATAAACACTAATTGCACATGGTGCTTTTTGACCACCTTTATCATCCAGCAGAAAATGACACTGCTTGTAATGTTAATCACTGCTTGTAATGTTAATCAACAAATAGCTCCCTTTCTGGGCGTAGACAGGTGTGTGGGTTTATTTTCTTGCTTAGTGCAAAAAATATGAAAGACCATACCTATTTCTTAATTAAAAAAATGTTTGGGACAAGCCCTGTTCAAACGTCCCCCCCCTAAAAAAGTGGGGACATTTTTCCTATAAAGGAATGAAAAGAGTTTATACAGCAATATGCTTTGCATTGCCATTAAAGACTGTCATGCAACCATGAAGCCTGGTTATATTTGGAAAATATACACATTCGGTATTTCAATTGTATAAAGCATCAATGTATATATTTTACAAAGGGGTGATGGAACTAATGGATCATTTGTGGTAGCTTTTAATGTAATTGGCTTTGTTGGAAGTATTTAATACTGTAAAACATCTATTGATTTGGTTATTATGCATTGCCGGCCTAATGGTTTATATTATCCTGGTTTTTAAATCAGGCAGTTATTGATTTTCCCTGCCATTATGTAATTATACTGTCGTTATAAGCAGTGAAAAGGTGCATCAGAGCAAAATGTGGCTGAACCCTTGAAAAGCACCCACATTTTACAATGGTAGAACAGACTGGGACACGTCAACCGAGTCATTTTCCTTTATACTATATTTCTGTGACTGCTGTTGTTTTAAACATTTACAACATTTGTGTCTCTCTGTTTTATCTACTTCATGAAGCCTGGGGTGAATAGTGGATTACAGGCTTTTGTCACACAATATAAAATTGTCTGTGCTGCTGAATAAAACCTATCTCATTACAAATATATGGAATTGGTATACCTCCATGCAGCTTTATATCGTACTGTGACTGATATTATTATGATTGACTGTTGGATGTTAGCAGTGTAAGAAATGGGTAATTCGTTTTGTTACATGCTTTGGTTCCATTCCCTCCATTCTGTTAATGAACAGAATATAGACTTTGAAGTAGAAAATATTTTTGGCACAACCAAGTTAATAATATAACCACATATTTAAGAAATAGGCTTTGGAAATGTTAAGTCTAGTTTACCCAAGGTATAAAGCTACAAAGTTGCTTATTTAGATTTTTATTTATCTTTGCTCATCATTTTACTAAGTTGATTTTACGTTGCTTTTATTAACTGAATGTGATTTGCCTTATCTGCTCTCATAAAGAAGATTTCAGCCAGAAAACACTAGTTTTTCTCTCTCTTAAAACATGTCAGGAAAACAGAACTATTTCTTTACAGTCCTACCTCAAGCTAGTTTGCATCTGTATGGGGGATGGACTACATTCCCCAGAATTTCCTGTGTGTGCTTATGTGTAACAGGTGTCTTGGTCACTTTAAACATTTGGGAACATATAAAAGTAACTATACAACATGTACCTGTTTGTTTAATAAGTCACTATGCCAACATACCTTTTTTAATTTCACTTTGGTCTAATGAAACATCAGGACCCGAATGGGCAAAAATACATAATTTTCAGTGAAATTATGTAATACTAAACCACATCTTGAAAGCTTAAGACACACGGAGCTACTAGTAGCAGCTACTTGTTGTGGCTACTAAATAGACAATGCTGATCATTTACTGACAGTTGTCTCAATGTGTGCTTTAGGCAATTCTCAGTATTGCCTATGGCAGGGCATTTTCTGATGTTTAGTAGCTACTAGTAGCTCAGTGTGTCTTCACCCTAAAAGTTGTCCATCTGGGCATTCCCCTTAAAGGGGTTGTTCACCTTTTAGTTACTTTTGGTATGCCAGCAAATGTACTATGTCTAGCAACTTTGTAATTGGTCTTTATTATATATTTGTTAGGTTTTTTAATTATTTGACTTTTACGTCTGCATCTTTCCAGCTTTCACATGGGGTTCACTGACCCCGCTATCCAAAAAAAACCAATGCAATTTTATTTTTAATGTTACTTTTTATTCCTTATCTTTTTATTTAGTCTTCAACAAGATAGCTGCAGAAATTCCAAACTGAAGTGCTGCTAAATAACAGAAAGCTAAATAACAGAAAAACTAGAAAAAATTAAATCCAATTGCAAATTGTCTCCGAATACTAATGTGTGCATCACAAGTTCATTTCAAGGTTAACAACCCCTTTAAGAAGATGAATGAGATTTATACAAGATTTATAACATGTTTATAACTGTCCCCTGCTAAAGGGATAGTAACACAATACGGCAGCAAATGAATGTTTAGTCAAGTCTTTTTTTAATGTACTGATAACAAATGTTAGTCTCTTTGAGCTTACATCAGTCAAGAGAAAGATTGTCACTCATGTCCTGAGAAGTTCCCCTAATGTTAGAATCATTAAAGAGGTTGCCCACTAAATTCATGGATATGGGTAAAATACTAACTGAGGTCTTTGTAATCATTCCTAAACTACACCAGTGCCATCTTGATCATGGCACTGTAAGGGAGTGTATGCATACTCCAATAAGGAGTAGCGGGATCACATCATAAGGCATGGCAGAGGACAGCCATTCAACCCATAAAAGATACAAGCTTTATTTAGTCCCTGCAAACATCACCTTCTATATAATCACATAACTTAAACACATGCATATAATTAATGCTTTAGGGATCCCTAAATGTGACATGAAACACACAAAACACTGTTATGATTTAATCAATGTAAATAGCAGCACAACATGTATATACATATGTATATGAATATATAAAATAGAGAAACATTCTAGAACAATTCAGAAAAAAACAAAAACAATTTATGAATTAGTTTATCAAATATAACCCTGTATCTGATAGTATTTCTTGATTTGAATCTATAAAACAGTTTCATTCCTGCTCTCTATTCAATCCATTTAGTGAGACAGTATTCAAGGTGAAAATCCAAGAAGCCTATTTCCTTAAGAGGGCATCCTCAATATCTCCTTTCCTAACACTGGCCACTACTTTATCAACCATCAGAAAATAAATGCACAGCCTGCCTTCATCTTGTTTAACCAGATGTTTAGCAATGGCAAAACTCATATCCCTCCTAGATACACAATACCAAAGTATCACTTATTATAGCTGCAGTTCCTTCACAATGAGGTGTTGTTTGTCATTTGCACTCCCCATAAAAAGCACCCATGAACTTTCAATAAGATATGCTTATTACGCAACATATATATTAAAAGCTAAGTGCAAAACTTTGCAACATTATCAATTTTTATGCAAATTAAATTTCTCTGCATACTGTCACTCATTTTATTGCTGGAAGATACATGACTAGAGAACTTGTTTGCATTTGCTTGGCACATAACCTAAATACGTACTTAACCAAACTGAGAGGTAGTGTTTTATTTAGAGCACTCAGCATGTTGCTATTGCTATGTAATTCTCTTAGATGTGTAAAAAAAAAAAAAATTATATATATATATATATATAAATATATCTTCAATGTTATATAATAGGTAGTAACTGAAAAAATATAAAATAAAACTGAGAAATCCAGTTCTGTATGAATGAAGTTAAATCTATAGAAAAGCTACATGAAAGATATAATTGTAACCTTAAGTTGGCTATGTAGTAATTGAAAAATATGCCCCAGTATATGATAAAAAGCAAAGAATTCTAGTGTCACACACTTTAATTTCCATGATAGAAAGTGCACTTCTACAAGGAATTTCTTTTTCTCAAAAAAAAAAAAATAAAAAATATGAAATTAATTACGCCACCAATATACCTCACTATGTTATCAGAAGATTAACAGAAGATTGCTCTGTCAAAGTGTCACCTTCCATTTTTCAGTTTGTTGAGAGCTGTCAGAACGAGTTGTTGACCAATTTCAGAAGCTGGCAGTTGTGTCCTATTGAGCTATCAATGTCTCTCTATTTTTAGCAAAGGATTCCTCCACAACTTGACAAGATATTCAAACTAATAACATGCTGTCAAAGAAATAAACTATGAAGAGCAACTGCTATTGAAGCCTTTATAACATCGCTTGGGGAGATTGTGCCCCAGTGTTATATATGATCAGGGTTTGAGGTAGGGCAGGCAAAAGGTTTGTATTTGTGACTAGTTTTGACAGTTTAAACCATGATAGAATCTAATTTTATTTAACACTGGAAATTTTTGCTGTAAAAGTTTTTTTGAACTACTATAAATTCACTTTCCAGTCTCCTTATTGGATTTGATAACATGGCATAGACAATCGACTTTTATCCCATTTAGAATCAAAGATAAGTGTCCACTTTTAGATCTAAAGATTCTAGGCGATGTGTTGAATGACCTTTTTGTATGCAGTTAGTTTCATCTTTCTGTGTATCAGGTAGTGTTCTGAGTTTTTTTTATCTGCTGCCGAAAAGGTCATAGTGTGTTGCTAAAGGTTAAAAATAAGATAAATAAGAATGAACTTTTCATAGGCAATTTTCCTACAATAAACTTTTAGACTAGAAGAGAAGACTTTACTGTTAACTTTTTTTTGGAAAAGCAGATATTAAAATTCACTAACAACACTATTCCACATATTTATGTACTACATGTTTGAAAAAAATGTATGAACAAATGTATTGTGACATGCTGACTGCCTGTACACATAATTTTGGGGGAATTAGCAATGGTAGGCAGGCAGGCATGCATGCAGAGGATCTGGAGCATAAGAGACAGGGACACCACATCTTCAGGCAAAACACAGGTTTATTTGGGCAAATTCTTCCCAACAGAAACATAAGACAGTTCATCAACATACAGTTCAGGGTTGTGATTTGTCCCTTCTTCAGGGCTCTCACCTTCCAGGGTTAGTTCCACACTCTGGAACACTCAGGCTTCACATTAAGCCTTGCTGAGCCCTCTCAGCACTCATCCGTCTGGTCATAACTCCCTCTGCTCCCTGCAGTGGCAGGAGGCACCCCCAGCTGATCTGGGAGTTCCTGACACAGGCAGCCTTCCTGCTCTGAGTCAAGGTTCAATTCCAACTCTCCCAACCCTGTAAATCACACAGCCCTTTTATTGGCTGCTCACCTGCAGCCTAATCAGGCAGCTCCCTACAGCTGGCCAAATCAAAACCTTAAAGGGAGATTTACTCCAACACAGCATTACCTGCTGTAAAACCAGGTATTTTACCTGGTGCCATTTGTATTAAACACTGGTGGACATACACCAAACAATGACCTTTTCCATTGCATCTCTCACAGTATGCACAGGTATCTGACCCCTTATCCGGAAACCCATTATCCAGAAAGTCCCGAATTACGGAAAGGCTGTCTCCCATAGACTCCATTTTATCAAATAATTCACATTTTTAAAAATGATTTCCTTTTTCTCTGTAATAATAAAACAATACCTTGTACATGATCCCAACTAAGATATAATTAATCCTTATTGGAGGCAAAACAATCCTATTGGGTTTAATTACTGTTTAAATAATGTTTTTAGCAGACTTTAGGTATGAGATCCGAATTACGGAAAGACCTCTTATTCGGAGAACCCCAGGTCTGAGCATTATAACGCATCCCATACCTGTACTTAACAATTGCAAAGCTCTCTTTTTTGTTATCCTAATATCCTCAACAGGCTAAAAACTGTAATGTAAGGATCATGCATCTTGCTGGGATTTTGCAGTACAGGTATGAGACCTGTTATCCAGAATGTTCGGAACCTGGGGTTTTCCAGATAAGGGGTCTTTCTGTGATTTAGATCTCCATACCATAAGTCTTATTTGGGATTAAGGACAAGGTACTGATTTGTTATTATAGAGAAAAGGGAAATCAGTTTTAAAAATTGAAAATATTTGCTTTTAATGGAGTCTGTGGAAGATGGCCTTTCTGTAATTTGGAACTTTCTGGTTAACGGGTTTCCGTATAACAGATCCCATACCTGTATTTAGAAGAGGAGGTAGAAATGTCATCTCTTACTAAATCACCAAGTGCTAAAATACGTTTTAGTGTATCACTCCAAATTCATTATCACTTTATTATCATTTCAGCACTTTTTAATAAAAAAAAATATCACGTTGTGTATATTATCTTTAGATATTACATTTAGGTAATGTATTAATAGGATTAATAATTTGCAATGCAGAGAAAATTTCGGGAACCTTATTGATTCCAAGGGAAAATTTTACAAAAATGAACATGTGATACTATTTCTGAAATTATTAAAATACCCATCACTACTCCCCTCCTAGGAATCATCCACTTTTTATTAAGGAATTTCAGTATGACTTTGATTCACAGTTAAATCTAATATACCTTATATGGTGGGGCTCTCTTACCTACCAGGTGTGTTAGAGCTAACTCAGTTGATTCCAGCACAAACAATATCTAACAGGATAACTGATACCAACACAGACCCTGTATGTAGAGAGACAGGATTTCTGTGATTCGGTTATTTTGAAAGAGCTCTAATAAATCTTCTAGGCAAATGGAGCACCCTCCTGAAGATGTATTTGACCCAACTGTCAATGAAAACATGACACAGATTCTTGTATTCTTGCATGACAATATGCTGAAGGGGAGACAGTGAAAAGTAATTTGATTATTTTAGAAACAATACAGCATTTTTAAATTATTATTTTAAGAAAGTTTCTTATTTCAGTGAGATGAAGCTTATATTAAATTATATATCATTATTTTTGCTATAGTTCCCCTTTAAGTTTGTAGAGGCTGAGAGAAAATGCTGCCATTTGTGTAAATGGGAGCCAGTACTGAAGACTAGCCTATATTTTTTTAAGCAATATTTATTTATTTTTTTTACATTTATCATTGTTTACAAGCTTGGATTTTTACTAACAACAATGCTCTTTGCTAACCACTTTTGCTACAACTACTGGCACCTGTTTTGTTAATTTTCTTACATGCAAGCTACGAATATTGTGTGAATAATACTCAACACTTTTTTTTTTAATTAAGTATATCATTCAAGTTATTTTAACAAACAAAATTAAAATTACTATAGTATGTATCGGCACAGACTAGCAGCACTATTCTTGGAATGCATGTAACAGTCCATGATAATTGCAAGCAAAGCAATAACATGATACTTTCCTTTGTTTTATGATCCTTTACTTATACAATGCCAACATATTTACAGAATTACCTAGAGTACAAACATGCAGGCACTGCTGAGACTTACAAACTCCTTCAAGATAACAGACTCTTGCTAAAAACTCTAAAGCTGTAAAAAAAAAAAAAAAGTATAGTGGGGAAAAAGCAAGACAAATAAGTTGTATTAAAATCTCTGTATTTGTATATCTTTTTTTGCCTAAGGCATGTAAACAAGACTATCATATATGTTCCAGATATGTAAATAGTTTTTCCCCACTCTCTTATAACTCATTGAAGGTGAACTAAACAATAAGTGCTATATGTACACATGGGGATTTTAGTTAATTGCATTAACACACTTTCCAATCACATCTACACAAATTAAGGTGGCCATACACGAGGCAATTTCGCTCGTTGTGCGATGAACGATTATATCGACAAGCGATCGTATGGCGATCGAGTTCCCATACGATATGCCATCCACGGGCAACGATAATTCGGGAAAGATTTTGTCGCATCATTATCGTAAAATACCTACGATCGTACATCTACGTACGATCGATGTCGTTGACTTCTGCTGCTGGCAATCGTGACATGCGCAGAGAACAATCGTTGAAAGACAAATGTCTGACACTCACACCAACTGGCAGATTTTATCGTTAAACGACCAAAATTTTTAAACCTGGCCGATCGATTTTGGGGACGATAATGTCGGCTCGTTTAGTGGGCCGACGATCGTTCGTACACCACCAACTATACGATAACTTAACGATAGCATCGGATCGTTCGGGAATCGGTCGTTTGTAAGTAAAAAATCGGTCCGTGTATGGCCACCTTTAGTCTATACTTTTATGTCTTAAAACGTAATGAGACATGATGTTAGGAATGTGCAAGCAAGTAACAGATTTTAAGGCTAAAATCACATACTTAAGACATTTGCTTTGTTTTGATTAGTGGGTTTTATAACCATTTAATGATTCTATTTTTTAGCATATCTTTTTGATTGTCGAGTTTATGAATAAGTCAGGGACATGGCCTTCAGTAAACCATGTCTGGATCATTTGAAATGCTAATTTATTATGAGTAAATGATAAAGTAACAGAACTAGGTTTGCTTTGTTATTACCATATCAGTTAATGATATTTGTTGACATTTACATTTGTATTATAATCCTTTTTTTTATATAGTGCTGACGTTATTTAGCAGGAGAATGTTAAAAATGAATCATTAGCCTGATCCCTAGCTTAACTTACATTCTAGGGTCCTTAAATCAATTACATAACACACAGTATGACCCAGAGAAAATACATGCAAATACTGGGAGAACATACAAATGATGCGATAATAGTCAGTGCTTTACAGCCACCATATTTCAGCTGGCTAAAGTATAGACTAGAGCACTTATAAATCTGAAAACTCTCACAAGAGCTTCAACTAGTTTCCCATTCAAGTCATTGGGAGATGTAATAAAAGGTCATGGACAGTTCTTAGCTGGCAGAAATAAGCCAGCTTAAAAGTACTACAGGTATGGAATTCCTTATCCGGAAACCCTTTATCCAGAAAGTTCCAAATTACAGAAAGACCATCTCCCATAGACTCCATTATAAGCAAATAATTCTAATTTTTAAAAATGATTTCCCTTTTCTCTGTAATAATAAAACTTACCTTGTACTTGATCCCAACTAAGATATAATTAATCCTTATTGGAGCCAAAACAATCCTATTAGCTTAAAAAATAATTTAAATATTGAATTAACCCATGGAGATCCAAATTACGAAAAGACCTCTTATCCAGAAAAACCCAGGTCCCTAGCATTCTAGATAACAGGTCCCATACCTGTACTGCGTCTGCTGTTGGCCTTTTTGTACACATATGGCAACAGACAAAATGAATATGTCCACCTGCTTCTAAACCTCCAGCCTTCTTTAGCCAAAATGTTATTAGATATAAGAGATGTAAAGCATTGTTGTTCTACAATATAACAGTGTGCATACAAAGGTTATTCATAGTATTATTGACAAAAAATTTAAAATACTGATATTACTGAACATTTAGAATGATTAGGAAGTAAATATAGTTATGATAATAACAAAGTAAAGTGCATATAAAACTGTCTTAACCTTAATTTCCTTTTTTAGACTTCTTGATGTTCTAACACCAAATCTCTGCTCAATAACAGCCCATTTTTTCCTTTTCATACATTAAGTGCCCCCTGCTCTGCTTCAAATCATCAATATATTCTTTGCTTCTCCATCTTTTCTATGCTTAAATTCATGCTGCTAAACTCTGTTCTGGGCACCTAATTAATCTTAGCAGGTATATAGGCATATGCCAGTGTATTTTTACATTAGTATGCAACCCTTTCCTTGATTTTTTTACATTTTAAATTAAAATGTAAAATGTGTTATAGCACAAAGCAGAATCACAGCCATTATAGTGTAAATGAGATAAGAACGCATTCAATATTTCACATATTTGGATTTTTGACACCATTAGTGATAGTGTGTAAATAAATCTCTGTATTACTAAAACGATGTAATTTGTGCATGTATACTTAATATGTTTTCATTTGGAATTTAATAGTATATCTATCTATCTGTGTGTATGCACACACTCTAAATACAAAACCTCCTTAATAAATATATTGTAGAAAATACCAGCATTTTACATCATTTTGTCCTTTTGCATAATTTTCCCTTAAAAAAAAAAAATATCTATTTACCACAGTCTCATAAAAAACATTTACATTTGAATAAGTTAAACAAAAGTAAAAATTGAATTTACAATGAATGAATAAAACAAACTAAATTTAAAAAGTTAATTTTCAAATAGAAGAAATGATTAAAATATAATTTTTGTTTAAATAAGTCACTCTCCCACAGGTGGTGATACAAACTTGTTATATCTGTACATTACAGAAATGAAACATTTCAACAGAACTGACCAGGCCACACAGGCCATGCTTTGCAAACAACCACATTATAATGTATCTGCTATCCCACATCCAACTGAAGTCACAGAATGCTTTGGGGTACCCATTTTATGCATATCAATTTCTCATTATAGGAGCCTTTTAACAAAAGGACATTTAACATCATTCTACAGTTTTCAAAACATTCCACTGAGACTTGATTTGTAAAGAAATATTTGTCCAGATAATGTTTGCTACACTTTCCTGCTAACCCTGTGAATCTTTAAATAGCGTTTAAAAAGCCAGTTTAAGACATCTGTTGTATTTTATGGGTTACTAAACATGTAAGTGGTGAGAGCTTTGGCCTTGCTTTTATATTTGTGTTTTAACATTGCTGGGAAATACTAAACTTTATTTTATTACATTTTGATATAATTGCCCATTGGTTGATATAATTGGCCTATTGGCCATTACACTTATGGTTTCACACAAGTAGGAATATGGAATAAGTGTGCAATAGTGCAAGTTCTAGCCCAAAACATCTGCATAACGTTTGTGAACTCTGCAGAAGCGATATAGATTTAATTCAAAGAGTGTGTGAAGAAGGAAAAGTAACCTATACTAAAGACAAGTTAGTGACTATAGGACACAGCACATTTATTTTGGGCACGCAGTCATATGGTTCCAGTCTCTTGAGAGTAGCGATGTAGCGAACCTCACAAAAAAGTTCGCGAACCCGTTCGCAAACTTCCGCCAAAAAGTGTGAACTTTTGCGAACTTTGCGAACCCCATAGACTTCAATGGGAAGGCGAACTTTAAAAACTAGAAAAGCCATTTCTGGCCAGAAAACTGATTTTAAAGTTGTTTAAAGGGTTCCACGACCTGGACAGTGGCATGCAGGAGGGGGATCAAGGGCAAAAATTTATCTGAAAAATACGTTGTTGACACAGCTGTTTTGTGCTGTAAAGGGCAGAAATCACACTACATTTCTAAACTTGTGTAATAAACTGCTTTAAAACGTCCGGTGTCTACATGCCAATCAAGTCGTGTAAAGGTTACAGCCGGTTCACACGCAAAGACAAAACGCCGCAGTAGTGGATACGGAATATATTATTGCTGGTGGAACTATGTGTAACGTGTTTGGTGCACTACTATGAATAACAGCAAACAGCACTGGACACGTTAAAGAACAGTAACTTAAAAAAAAAAAAATTAATAATAAAAAAAAAAGTGATCTCTGGTTGGTGCTGGGGGTAAACTACTAGGAGCAGCACACCAGTCCCCAACACAGCTAGACTAATAGCACTGGGCTCTATAAATTACAGTAGCAAAGTAAAAAAACACAAATAAAAAAAAAATGATGTGAATGTGTGGTTGGTGCTTAGTGCACTACTATGAGCAGCACACCTGTCTCCAACACAGACAGATGGAGCTGCAGTACACAATGAAAAGAAGAGTAAAAGCAGTCCTTACAAGGACTATTGGGTTACAGCAGATGAGATCAGCAGGACAGCTGTCCCCAGCAGCTACATACAGAGCAGTAGAAAGTATATTACTAGTCAGCAAAGCTACCTAAACTGTCCCTCAAACCCCTGCACAGCTCTCTCCCTATACTAACTCATCAAGCACACACAGGCAGAATGTAAAATGGCTGCTGGGCTTCGGTTTATATATGGAAGGTAGTGGTCCGGGGGTGGTCCAGGAGGGAGAGCTGCCTGATTGGCTGCCATGTATCTGCTGGCTCTGGGGTGAGAGGTCAAAATTTGGCTCCAGCTAAGGCGAACCCAAAATTGCGAACTTCACTAAATGTTCGCGAACTTGCGAACACCCGATTTTCGTGCGAATTAGTTCTCCAGCGAACAGTTCGCTACATCTCTACTTGAGAGTTATTGCAAAGTATCCAGATTCAATTATACTAGGTGACAATAATGTCTATGTTGTCACTTTGCTTTAAGTTTAAAGTATATAACAAGCCAAGCCGCTTTAACCTCTACAGTAAACTCAAATGTAAATTCCTCCTTCCTCAATCCTACTCAGCAATTCAGCATCAGAAAATGGGTGTTGCTTTATTAATTAAAATTATGTGGAAGTAAGAAAATAATAGTCTTGGAAAAAAAAAACAACCTACACCTAAAACTCCATCTGTGAAATATGCATTTATCACCCCATAA